>NC_133772.1:69629201-69698541 GCF_003597395.2 Chelonoidis abingdonii
GTAAGAAGGAACTGAGGAGCGGGCGGGCCGGCAGGGGTATATATCACCCGCCATAGCGGCGCCACTCTAGGGGGCGACCTGCCGGCCCGCTTGAGTTGCTAGGGTAAAAGTTTCCGACGAACGTGCACGCGCGGCGCGTACACCTACTGGAATGGATATGAGCAAGCACTCGAAGAAGAAGGGGTGCATACTCCAGCTGTGAGGGTGCAGGCTCTGGGGTAGGACTGGGGATGATGGGTTTGGGGTGCAGGATGGTGCTCTAGGCTAGGCCCGAGGGGTTCGCAGGGTGGGGAGAGGGGAGGCTTAGGTGCAGGCTCTGGGCAGTGCTTACCTCAAGCAGCTCCCAGAAACAGCAGCATGTCCCTTCTCTGGTTCCTGCGCGGCCAGGCAGCTCTGCACGCGGCCCCATCTGCAGGCACTGTCCCTGCAGCTCCCATTGGATGTGGTTCCCGGCTAATAGGAGCTGCATAGGTGGTGCGGGACAATGTGCAGAGCATTGCCCCCTGGCTGCCCCTACATGTGGGAACCAGAAGGGGTCCATACCGCTGCTTCTGGGAGTCACATGGCGTGGCCCCTGACCCTCTTCCCCGGCTGGAACGCTAGAGGGGGGCCATGCCGTTGCTTCCAAGAGCTGTGTGGAACAGCCTCAACCCTGTTTCCGAGCTGGAGTGCTGGAATGGGGCATGCCCCAGACCCTGCTCCCCAGTGGAAGCTCAAGGCCGGATTAAAACGGCTGGAGGGCCGGATTCGGCTCACAGGTTATAGTTTGCCCGCCCCAGATTTAGGAAGTACTTAACTATTTTTGTTTTGTAAACTGCTAAGTGACAGTTAGCAGTTACCTAACTACATTAAACGTTTTGCTTTTGAAGAGTATTGGTTTGACTTTACCAAGCTTGGTTTTGGAGTCTCATTTCATTTGGAGTTACATCTCTGTCAGTTTAGTACAGTGCATAAGATTTTAGTTCAGGACTGAGCTTGGTTTGTCACTCTTTGGGTTAGCAGGAAATGAACACAAAGGAATTAGACGGTATTTACCTATCTGACTTAACTCTTAAGTCACCAGCAAAAGAAATGTGTGTGCGCTCTTCTTGTCTTTTGATGTATAGAGGTGTCCTACATTAAATATGAGGAATGTTAAGTCTGGTCTGGTCCTTCGTGATTTATTTGAGGACTTAATAGAGTCACATATGGATTGGCAGTTTTCTCAGCCCATAACTGCAGGGGGGTAGGTGTTGAATCCTAGAAGGTTTTTCTGTCAAATATTAGGAAAATGAATGTTATCAAAAATAAAGGCTTAAACGGCATAAATAACAATTGCCTCTTCTCAGTTAATCAGGTTTCACTTTCTTGGAACTTGTGATGTATTTCTCTGGTTCTTTAGAGTTTCCCAGAGCAGATAGACCCTGAGTAGTTCTGTGAAAAATAAAAATGAAAAAAGCTTCGAATTGTCTTTATGCACCATGAAACTAAACAGGGGACACACACCTAGTTTTGTTTATTTGCAGGTCACTTTCAATGCTGATGCAAAGTAACTTTCTGGTGGTTGCAAGAAAGGTCACTAAGATGTGCATTATAGTAACAGAATAGGTGAGATTAAAATATTTCCTCCTTGTAAAAGCATATTTTTAAATGTAAAATGAGTTCAGGTATTTGTATACAAAGCTCATAATCATGTCAGTTTGCACCTTGTGTTACAAAGTTATTTCATATAAAATAGGTATTATGACAACAGGGGAGGAACCGTAACATAACTCTCACTTCTCCTGTGCTTAACTCTTTGACTTGTAGTACACAAAACATAAAAGCATTTTTTTTCCCCCCCTAGGGCAAACTTGATGATTACCAGGATCGAATGAACAAGGGAGAGCGCCTTAATCAAGATCAACTGGTAAAAATTGCATCTTCCACAAATCTCTTTTAGTGGGCTGTCAGTGCTGGATTTTTTTTTTTTTTTTAATATGAACTCAAATTTAAAAATAAGTGAGAAGATCTGGCTTCAGCTATACTAATGATAGATTGAAAAGCTACAATGATATGTTTTGTGTGTTGGTATTTTTGTTTATTTAGGTTCACAATTGTTAGTATATTGTGGTGAAAACTGACTTAAATATTTAACAGTACTATTGAAATTGATCTGTGGTGGTGCCATAATTAAGGTTATGTTCTGTTTCACACCTAAAGCAGGAGTTCAGCCTCTTTTATAGGAAAACAGTGTAATGACCAAAAGTTCAGCACATAATCTCAATATCAAACTTGAATTTTTGGGGGAGTTTCAAGAAAATCTATCAGTTAAAATTTGGCTTCCAAATTCACGTTTTGAGACCCATAATATTTTGGATCCTTCTGTCTTAAATACAAACTGAACAATGTGTGCATATGTGATCATTTAGGCCTGGGCTAATATAAATTGGTTAATTAACAAGGTGAAATAAATTTGACATTGACCATAACTGAATCCTTATGTGCTATAGCTAGCTGAGGGAAAATATGATTTACATTTGATCTCATTCTTCATAATATGTGAAAGCTGCCTGGTATGATTTAAGAGAGGAATAGCACACCATTTTTCTCATATGCCCCATTAATGTTCTCTGTGTCTGGAATTGAGGGCTAACCTGATACATGGAGTTTGGGATTTGAAGAGGATTTGTTACATTGGAAGATCTTTTACAAAAGAAGGGCAACTTTTTGTTACAGATTAGGTCTTCACCATAACAGCTGCTGCTGCTTTGATGAAGACCTAGATCTGAACCAGAGCTGCTGACCTAGCTGAACAATCTCCTAAAACAGGATTATCATCTAAAGTTTTGTCTACACTGGAATGTTGTCCGCAAAACTTCTGTCATTCAGGGGTATTTAACTCCTCTCTCCTCCCGTCATGACAGAAATTTTACTGACGAAAAGCGCTGGTTTGAACTGCGCTTCGGCCCCCTCCAAAAGCATTTTACAAGCAGCAGCTACACTGTGAGCATTTTAGCGGCATGGGTGTAGTGGCACAGCTGTGTTGCTAAAAGGTGCACAGTCTAGATAAAGCCTAAATATCTTGTTGCATTGTCACAAATACTGTTGTTCATGAAACTGTTAAGTAGAGCAGTTTGAAAACATGGGCTAGCTAGTTGACTCGGCCACTTGATCCCTTGGGCCCCACAGGCTTAGCCACCTTTTGTACCACACTGGCTATTTGACAAAAGACAATGACTGAATGTGAAGACAACCAAAGACTAAACTCTACAGGCTAAATTTTCTGGGGTACTTAGAAAATATTTTCTATGTTAAAAAAATTATGAACATTTTCACTTTTGGGGGAAGAACTTTCAGCTAGTAATGCTTTTTGTTCAGAAATTTTCAGCTAGCTTTGTTGCTGTTCATAATCAGGAGTGGAGCTTTTGGGGAAATGAGAGTTTCATGAAGAGCATGATATTTAATATTGTAATGAGTACATTTGTAAAGGTCCTATCTTTGAATAGTGCGATTACTTCACTGAATATCGACATTTAGTTTTCAGTGGGATTTTTGCTTGTGAGTCATTTGAGTGGTAATCTTCAAAATCACTTATCTTTAAAACAAACCACCTGAGAACCTAATTACACAAACACTGCTTTGTGTCAGTTAAGCTAGCTCTGTGTAATACACCTAAAAGAACTTAAAGCAAGGGAGTGGAAAAATTAAAGGCAACAAATTATACATATCCTCTATTCCTTCACCCTGAGAGAGACATCTCTGTTAGCAAAATTATAATTCATGAAAAATGCTCCACCATTAACTCTACCCCAACAGGGATTTCAGCTGTCTAGTGTCTCCTTCCTCAAACTTGTGTGTAGAGCTTCAGAGTTTTGCAAGAGTCTGGCCTGGTTTTGGTGGAGGGGATGAAGGAATATAAATGTAAGATGTGAGCAAATGTTTAAAATTGCTTGGGAAGGAAATTGTCTACCAGGATGTGTTGTTTTAAATAATAATAATTTTAATCATGATTTTAAATCAGCAAGCAGGAAACCTTGGTTTAAACCATCTGTTTTAATCTTATTTTGCATTTGTATTTAGTTTTTTTTCTTAAGAAAGTTCATTTTCACTGATTGGTATAAACATTAAAACGTGTTAATTTGCCGTTTAAATATACCATTTCCACTACATTTTGCACTTTTTGCTAACCTAGAGGATTTATTATGTCTGCCCACAATTACTTAAGCAATTATACAGCTCATCATTTATTCAGAAATGGTGAATGACACTTATTTGCCAGATAAATTTTTATTTGGGATATGTCAAGTTGCAGTTGGATGGAAATTGAAATTAAATTAAAAATACGCAAAGAGCATTTTAAATTTGTCATTATTTAAATAAAACTACCTTAAATGCACTGGATATTTAAGAAGTTTATAAACAACATGTTTTGTGTTTAGAATTAACTGATTTTTCAGCAAAGAAAGTATTAACTATTGTTAGTGAATGGACATATTGCCACCATCATGATCACAATGCCTAAAGATGCAGATAGGTCACCAGTGGGGAGGAGTTGGTATGTATGTGGTTTCAAAAGTGCCTGTGCAGCAAGGTCGATTGATTTTTTTTTTTTTTTTTTTTTTTTTTTTTTTTTTAAATCACTAAGTGCCTTGATTTAACATCAATTTTGAATTCCCTTTTCCATTTGTACTTCAGTTATCTTTCGCATGAAAGATGCTAAATAGAGCCTTTTACACTAGATTTGATACATTTTTGCTACCTAGAAAGGTACACTGTAACTCCACCTCTACCTCAATATAACGCTGTCCTCGGGAGCCAAAAAATCTTACCGCATTATAGGTGAAACTACGTTGTATCGAACTTGCTTTGATCCACCGGAGCGTGCAGCCTTGCTTCCCGGAGCACTGTTTTAACATGTTATATCCAAATTTGTGTTGTATTGGGTCGCGTTATATCGGGGTAGAAGTGTATATACGTTTAAGTGATTAGTTTAATATTTTCAGATTCCTAGTAAATGGGGTGTGTGAATGTGTATAGTATGTTAGAAAATGGTGAATGATACGTTGCTTATTTACAAGATAACTTTGCTCATGATTCATGTCAAGCTGCATTAGGATGGTAACTGAAATTTAATTAAACACAAAATGGCGCATAAAATTTATATTAAGCAAGACAACTTTAAATGTTTTGGATACAAAACTTGTCTGTCTTAAAACATTTCACATTTTTTGCAATTAAATGATTTATAAAACAGAGGAATTGACTGTAGTCAGTGAATTATTTTCAGGTCAGCCTTGGGAAAAATTTCAAATATGCCTATGTTAAAAGTGACTGGAGCTGAAGTTCCTTCTCGCCTATGTTTCATGAAAGTGACAGTCTTCCAAGTTACTTAGGCTCACTTATTGTGCCATATTTATAAAGCTTGACCTCAAAAGATTTTCTGCTGGTTCTTTCATGAAATAGACAAGCATCCTTTAATGTTTTTGATAGAGGCTTATGGATTCAGCATATTTATTTATTTTTATTTAAATGTTTTAAGAGATTATAAGAAGTTCAGGCTTTAACATTTTAATTCAGATTTCATTTTAAATAGGTTTACTTTTAAAAAGAAAAATGTATTATTTAAATAAAATCCATTTTTAAAAAAATCATCTTTAAATTTTGTTTTAATCCTCCCTGCCAAGGAGGTTGGGCATCTAAATCCCACTAGTCACATGTCTGCATCTTATGTACTCAAATTATTTTTGAAAATCTGGCCCCATGTCCTTTTGGTTTTTAGAATTTAGTATATCTCATCCTCTCCCACTTGCACCCACCTAACTGGAATACACATCTGCATCACATCTTAAAGCACCACAGTTACAGTAAGTAACCGTTTCTTATAGTAAAAGTAGGCCTTAACATAGTTGGTAATTTAAAATTTTATTTTAAACTTTTTTATTTTTAAAAAGAAATGGATTAAATTAAATATCAGGTTTTTGCTTTTTTCTTTAAAATCCTCAATTTTTATCCATCTTGCTTTCCACCCTTTTTCTAGACTGCATTAATTGTAGGTTAGTCTGACCTGGGTTAGTTTTCAAAATGTGTTGTTTTTTTTTTGCATATGACTTTCTAGGAGTTGCTTTTTGTTTTCATGACACTTGACCCATTTTTAGTTGACTAAAATAGAGTGATCAAACTAAATATTAAAACAACTCTCTCGTGCGTGTGCACATGCACACTGGGCCCTTTATTCCAGAAAGCTAAATCCTTAATACTTCAAACATTTGCATGTCTTTTCTACTCGATATTTCTGAAGCCTCAAATATCAAACCCTAACCTCTCATTATAGTAGCGTCATTACTGTTTAAAGATGCTTAACTTATTTTTAGCGTAAGGCAGAGCTTTAGGCAGAAAGTTATCACTTGGAAGTGCATATCTCTTGCTTTGTAGTAAGTGTCGCTTTAATTTTTTTTTTTTTTTTTTCAAGGATGCAGTGTCTAAGTACCAGGAGGTCACGAATAACCTGGAATTTGCTAAAGAACTGCAGAGGAGTTTCATGGCTCTGAGCCAAGATGTAAGTAAAGGATTGAAAATCAAATGCAGGCTAAGAGTTGAAATAGGAAAAACTAAACTATGTTCTACAAATAAGTAATATTGAATGACTTTTTATCCAGAAAGAACCTAATGCACGTTATATTTTTTATATTTGACTTCTTATATTGCAACATGTTAAACGCTTGCCTGAAAATAAGGATGCATTTAAACTTCTGACTTACTCTTTTTTTCTGAGTCTTTCAGACTCAATTCGGTATATTGTTACAAGTTGGTTTCCTGTTAAAAGTTGAGCTCAAAAAGTCCGTTTAAAAGTTTTTTTGTAACACTTAACAGCATGAAAAAAATTAATGTATTATTTTCTTCTTTGAATTCTAAGGCCTGTGAAGCACGTGACAAAACATGACCAAAAATAATGAAATGCCTCACATTCCGCTGAACATGTAACATGAATGGTATACAACAGTAACCCACCAGTTCAGTAATGGCAAAATTGTCATAAGTCAACAAATTAAAAAGGAAGCAGGAGGGATGCCACAGATGTATTTAGGCTTTTGTTCAGAGGCTGAGTGGTGGTTTTGTTTTTTTTTGAATATTTATATGGCAGGTCCCCTTATGCTAGGCCACTGTGCCATAATAAGCTATAGTCTCTGCCTCAAATAAATTAGGCCTTGTCTACATTACAAAATTAAGTTGACCTAAGTTAGATTGATGAACAGCCAGCACAGTAATTACTACATTGTGTGGCACTGATAGCTGTAGCCCTTCTTTACTGGGGCTGACAGCCAGAGCTGCCAGTGGCAAGCTGATGGTTTGGGCTGTGGGGCCAGCATGAGCACTGTGTTGCCCTAACTACATCAGCCTAAGGGCTATACCTCTCGTGAAGATTGAGTTAAGTTGATGTAGTGGGCGACTTACATCAGCAGCAGCACTGTTGTAGTGTAAACACTTACAGTTAAGGTGACGTAAGTTGCGTTACATCCACCTAACTCTGTAGTATAATCCAAGCCTGAGAGTGAACCCTGTTACTCTGAGAGGACATATGAATACAGGAAAGTTGTCAAGTCAGATAAGACGTGGCTCTCATAAAGGAAAATTTGAGGCATAAAGTTAACTGGATATTACTAAATTGAAGATTCTTTGTTTAAATGTTGTTTATAGGTTAAAATAATTTTCTGATGAACAATGATAAACTATTTAATACTTATTTTCATACATCTTAACATTTTAATTTTATTGGAAATTCCACTGGATGTGTAGAAATTTCCAGTCCTGTGAACTTTCTTTGTTTCCTCTGCCCACTGCCTCAGCCATAGCAAGGTGTACTAAACCTCTTCATTCATACTGCTACTCCTGAATGAATTCTGCACCAAAAAAATTAAAATTCTGCGCACAATATTTTAAAATTCTGCAAGTTTTATTTGCCAATAAATAAATGTGGACGCTCCAGCATGGCAGTGGGGAGCACAGGCACTGGTTTCACGGAAGTGGGAGATTGCCATGTCAGCATCCAACGAGCGAGGGAGTGTTGATGCTGCATCCAATTCTGTCACAATGCAATGGCCGGGCCTGCCCCTCCGCACCAGGAGTGGGCAAGTAGGCTTGGGCAGGCAGGATCCAAGTGTGATTGGGGGGCTTAGTGTGTTGGTATCTAGATGTGGATTGAGAGGGTTTTGTGTGGGGCAATCTGGGTGAAGGTGGCTCAGTGGGGTGTGTGAGTGTGGGGGAATCTGGATGCATGGAGGCTAATTAGGGGGGTTCTGAGTGCAGGGGTAATGGGACTCTGCAGGGGGATCCAGGTGAAGTGTTTGGGCCTCAGCAGGGGGAGGGGTCAGGTTGTGGGGGGATGAGGCTTGGCAGGAGGGCTCAGCAGGGGGAGGAGTCCGGGTACTGGGGGCTTGTTAGGGTGGTGCATGGGGGGTGGGGCTTGGTGGGTTGAGTGCAGGGGCTCAGTGGCGCATGGTCTTGATGCAGGAGTGGGGGGTCCAGATTAAGGGGGGGAGGGGCTCAGCGGGGGATTTGGGTGCAGGAGGGCTCTGTGGGGTTGGGGTTCGAGTGCAGGTGATTGGTATAGGTCTGGGTGCAGAAGGATGAGGCTTGGTGAGGGAGTCCGGATGCATGGGGTTGGGTGGATGGGAGAACAGCTCCCCATACTCCACTCCAACTGTAAATGAGGAGCAGTGGGGGCAGGAAGCAGGTAGGCAACCAGAGGATGTGTCCGATGCAGCGCTGGCTGCTCTTTGTAGTGGAAGAGAAAGTCCTGTCCTCCCGCAGCTCACCTAGTACTAGTAGCTGAGCCCAGTGAAGGGTAAGAGCCACTGGCTTGGTCAAACACAGCAATGTATAGGTAAGAGTATGTTTTAGTCGTGGATATTTTTAGTAAAAGTCATGGACAGGTCACAGGCAGTAAACCAAACTTTGCGTCGTGTGACCTGTCCATGACTTTTACTATATACCCCTGACTAAAACTTGGGATGGGAGCTGGGGCAGTCTTGCTGCCTGGCTCCTGGGAAGCGGCAACGTATGCTTATATGCCTCTGCTCTGCCCCAAGTCCTGGTTCTTCAGCTCTCGTTGGCTGGGAACTGCAGCCAATAGGAGCTGCGGGAACAGTGCCTGCGGGCAGAGGCGGCACATGGAGCTAGGAGCTGAGGGAGGAGAGTTTCTGTTGCCTTTCTGAGGAGCCCCATCCCCAGAGTAAGCATGGCCCCACACCCTAGTCTCCAGCCCTGAACACCCTTCCACCCCCCACCTCTCCACACACCTAAACTCCTGCTGTAGGTGGCCCTGAGACTACCAAAGCAACAGCCAGTACGACTGGCCCAGGGCTGCCCAAGCTGCTCAGATGGCTCCCGGGCCAGCCGCATGGGCCGCTGCTGAAGTCCTGGAAAGTAACAGAATCCCTGACCTCTGTGACAAACATTGAGCCTTAAGTATACGGCCCAAAACCTCAGGCCGCCTAATCCACCGATGTCCAGAACAACATGGTCCCCTTCACCAGCTGTCTCAGCACCCTTAGAGACACAAGAGGACACAGCTGAAGGTGACACCCTGCTGAGCACTCACATCTCATCGTCAGCAGATGAAACAGTAATGCTACCATCCCCTACTATGGGGGATGATTTCAAATCTTTTCAAGTCTCTTCAAAAGGGTAGCTGAATCTCTGGGCGTTTTGCTAGCGCAGGTACCGGAGACCCAACACAAGCTCACGGACGTACTCCAGGCATCCCCAACAGCGAAGATAGCACTGCCAATTAATGATGGCATCATGGATCCTGCAAAAATAACCTGGCGGATACCTGTCACAGCCCCTCCCTCCTGTAAGAGGTTTTACCAAAAGTATTATGTGCCAGCAAAAGCGGCTGAGTTTTTATTCACCCACCCCCCACACCAAACTTGCTGGTGGTGGATGTGGTCAACCAAAAGGAAGAACACCACTGCTCCGGAATTACCTTATGGGATAAGGACTGGAAAAGCCTAGACCTTTTCGATCAGAAAGCCTACTCCTCTGCCACACTCCAGTTCTGCATAGCCAATTATTTGGCGTACTGGCAAAATACACATAATCTGTTTCACAAAATGTTGGAATTAACATAAGAACGGCCACACTGGGTCAGACCAAAGGTCCATCTAGCCCAGTATCCTGTCTTCTGATAGTGGCCCATGCCAGGTGCCCCAGAGGGAATGAACAAAACAGGTAATCATCCATTGACTTTTTATTGAAAGTTTAGCTGATGACAAAAAGGAATGATATAAGGCAAACCTTTCTGAGGGGTCTCTTGTTGCCAGATGGCCCTACAGGCCTCTCTTGACTTTGCAGACACGGAAGCACAGTCCATCACTACATCTGTGGTCATGTGCCATGCATCCTGGCTCCATCTCTCTGGGTTCCCCAGGGAAGTCTGGTCCACTGTGGAGGACTTACCCTTTGAGGGTCAAAAATTGTTTGCTGGCAAAACCGATGTGTTCTTGCACACCTTAAAGGACTCATGGGCGACCTTAAAAACCCTGGGCATATATGTACCTGCAAACAAAAAGAAACAAGGCAAGTTTTAGAACCAGAGATTCTAGTCTGCCCCATATTCTCGGACCCAAAGACAGTATGACCAACGACTTAAACAAAGACAGACCAGACGTTGGCAGAGCTAAGATCAGCCTTCAGTGTCTCAACCATCTACCTCCAGACAATCATTTGAAGTTGTGGTCGAGGGCAGGAGACCGCCACATTCTCTGATTCTGGAACCACATCCAGTTTCCTGCCTGTTTGGAGACAGTCTGTCACCATACTATCCTGTTTGGAACACCATCACAACAGACAAATGGGTTCTGGAGATTATCCAGAAGGGTTATTCCATCCCCTTCATCTCTGTCCCACCTACCTACCTCACTTCCCCATCCTTCTTTCGGGAACCCTCTCATAAGCACTTGTTACAATAGGAAATAAACCATCTCGTACAACTGGGTGCTGTAGAACCTGTATCATCTCAGGGGAGGGATAGCTCAGTGGTTTGAGCATTGGCCTGCTAAACCCAGGGTTGTGAGTTCAATCCTTGAGGGGGCCATTTAGGGATCTGGGGCAACAATCTGTCTGAAGATTGGTCCAGCTTTGAGCAGGGGGTTGGACTAGATGACCTCCTGAGGTCCCTTCCAACCCTGGCATTCTATGAACACAGGGAGAGGTTTTTTGTTCCCATTTATTTTCTTGCTCAGACAAAGAACGACAGGTGGAGACTCATCCTGGATTTGTGAAAACTCAACAAATTTGTGAGAACATGACATTTCAAAATGGTGACTCTTATACACAATAATTCTGGCATTTGAGAAAGGAGATTCTCTTGGCCCTCTACCACTGGAACACTTATTTTCATATTACAGATTAACCTGGTGCACTGAAGATTCTTGAGATTCACTGATTTCCAGTACAGAGCACTACCCTTCGGCCTATCAACTGCCCAGAGAGTTTTTTCCAAGGTTCTCAGTGTTGTTGCAGCTCACCTTTGCAAACAAGGAATGGTGATATTTCCATACTGCCTTATAAGGGCACCAGTGCAGCAAGGTGCAATAAATGCCATGCAAACCACGGTAACTCTTTTTCACGGACCATGGGTTACAAATAAATGTACAGAAGTCCACCCTGGTTCCTGTCTAACAGTTGGAATTCAAAGGAGCCTACTTCGACCATCTCACAGAAACAGCAATGTTACCCCCAGTAGTGCTTCCTCACTCTAGTCAGCCTAATTTCAACCATGATGGACAGCCCACAAACATCTACCAAACATCTATATAACTCTTGGGCCACATGTCGCCAGCAGTGTTTATCGTAAAATATACCAGACTCCATATTTGATGCTTACAGGCCTCGCTTTGAACAGTGTATGTAACACACAGACATTCTCTCAACAGAAGCCCTGCAAGGTAAAAGACTCGCTAACAGGGTGGACACAACTACAGAATGTCTGCTCAGGAATCCCTTTCCAACAAAAAGTTCCAATCATGACAATCACAACAGACACCTCTCTAGTTGGTTGGGGAGCACATTTACGTGACAATACGATCCATGGCCACTGGTCCCCAGTGGAGTCCAACCTTGGAGCTAAGGTCAGTCCGAAACGCATGCGAGCACTTTCTCCCTTTAATCAAGAACAATGCCGTCAAGATCCTTACAGACAATATAGCTTGCATGTACTGTGTAAATCACCATGGCGGAGCACGATCACACCCTCTCTGTGCAGAGGCAATACACCTCTGGAATTGGTGCATCACCAGCAGCATGGAGATATTGGCATCCTGTCTGCCGAGATGTCAGAACACAACAGTGGACCAACTAAGCAAGGATTTCTCACAAACCCATGAGTCGGAGATGGATCCCAGAATTCTCAAAGCCATATTCAACCTATGGGGGTTCCATAGATCTGTTTGAAGCAGCTCAGAATGCCAAGTGCCCACAATATTGCTCCGGGGCTGGATTAGGACACCAGTCCCTGGGCGACACTCTCCTCCATAAAATGGGAAGCGCCACTGATGTATGCTTTTCCTCTGATCCCACTGCTGAACTGAGTCATTCACAATATCAGGCAGGACAAATCCAGGGTCATTCTCATTGCACCCACGTGGGTGCAGACAAATGTGGTTCCCATACCTGAGACAGATGGCAGTGAAACTGCCTCGAACCCTTCCCTTAGTGCTTCACCTTCTGTCACAGGACGCAGGGCATGTCCATGACCCCTCGCAGTACGCTGCCATAAGGCCTGGTTACTCCATGGCTAATAGGGGGTCGAGAAGGACTGTTCCGAGGAGGTGAAAGATATACTACTGAACAGTTATAGACTAAGCACAAGGAAGACACATACGTAGGTGGAAACGATTTGGCACTTGGTGCCAGGACAAACAGATTTTTCCACAGTCGGCCCTAGAATACCTAGTATATAGTCGAGGATTCTGAGACTTAAAAAATCAGGGCTATCCACCAGCTCAGTCAGATTACATTTGACTGCCATCACCACCTTCCACGACAAGGTGGATGCAGTTGCTATCTTTGTTCATCTGATTACTAAATGCTTCTTTAAAGGCATAGAAAACACTTATCCCACACTAAGAAACCGTACTCCCATGTGGGATTTCAAACTTGTTCTATGCAGTGTCATGGGAAACTCATTTGAATCCCTTGCAGTTTGCTTTGTTGCACTTATCAGTGAAGGTTGCTTTCCTAATTGACATCACATCAGCAAGATGGCTGGGAGAATTAGATGTCCTAATGGCATACCCACCTTATACTACATTATTTAAGGATAAAATAATCCTATGACTGCACCCGAAGTTCATACCCAAGGTTACCTCCCCTTTTCATTTAAACAAACCCATTTACTTAACAATAAAAAAAAAAAAAAAAAAAAAAAAAAAATCTCAAGACTCATACTGACAGCAGGGAGGCCTCACTCCACGCGCTAGACCAGGAGTAGGCAACCTGTGGCACACGTGCTGAAGGTGGCACGCGAGCTGATTTTCAATGACACTCTCACTGCCCGGTCCTGGCCACCGGTCTGGGGAGCTCTGCATTTTAATTTAATTTTAAATGAAGCTTCTTAAACATTTTTTAAAAACCTTATTTACTTTACATACAACAATAGTTTAGTTATATATTATAGACTTATAGAAAGAGGCCTTCTAAAAACGTTAAAATGTATTACTGGCACATGAAACCTTAAGTTAGAGTGACTAAATGAAGACTCGGCACACTACTTCTGAAAGGTTGCCGACACCTGCACTAGACATTTGCAGAGCATTAGTTTTCTGCATAGAACAAAAACATTCAGAAAATCATCTCAACTTTTCATTTCCATAACAGAACGCTCGAAGGGCCAAGCCTTCTCAAAACAGACTATGCAAATGGATAACGAAGACAAGAATGTGCAAAGTACCTCATTTATTTTTCTATTCTGTTTAGGTCCAGTAAAGAATAGAGGCAACTGTACATTTTTATTACTGAGTCTGCAAGAAACCCAACACCCCAAACCCTAAATAAATAAATTGCAGTGATTTGGGAATGTGTATGTGCATAACTAACTTTAGGACAACCAAACAAAGTATTTTAGGAAAAATTGTCAGAGCCACGACCAGCAATAGTTGGTGGCCATGCTCTGAGGCCACCAAAAACTTTGTTGAGAACCCCAGAAGATTTATTCTGTTTGTCACCAGTGCTTTTGCAGATTGGTGGTGAAGGGTTATTCTTCCTCCTCTGGAGCTCCTTTTCTTTCCTGAAGCTGAATTCCTGTACTGATCTGGCACAGCCCTTTCCATCTGACTTTTTAAAACTCTGTATATGAATAGACAAGTGGATTTGTTGGAGGATCATGATATAATATTCCAACAGTAGTTCTCTAAAGTTGATCTTAGATAATGTCGGTAAATGTCAGTTATTTTTCTCTTTTAGTGGAGTATAGTTTCACTGGCACTACATATGAAGAATATCTTCGTAAAATCTTAATAATAGTTATATTGATCATGATTAGAGCCAGTAGCTTGATAGCAGTGGTGCTTAGACCTCAGTGATTCAGGAGCCAAATTAGTGATTTGCGTTACCCAAAAGAGCCACAGTTGTGGAAATTTATAGATTCATTTACCGTAGTACTATATATTCCTGTTTGACGGGGGTGCATGTGTATAGATAGATACATAGATAAATTCTCACAGCAAAATGATTGACCAAGTATTATTTTGTCAACTACAATTGGTTAATAATGTAAAAGCATCCTGATTGGTTATTAATTATATCACAGTATTTTAATATGTTCTGTGAAGAGCTGCAAGAGACATATCAAACAGCCACTTAAGGCTCGTGTGCCTCAGTCTTGACTATCACTGCTTTATATAAACAAAATATAGTACTTGTGGTGGCATTTAAAAGCCAGTTCCCTGGATACATAAATTCTATACTGGATCAACTTAGATCATTTTGAGTTGTAGTCTGTCTTAAGTAGTCTAACATTCCCCTTTCCTTGTGAGCAGATCCAGAAAACAATAAAGAAGACAGCCCGGCGGGAGCAACTGATGCGAGAAGAAGCTGAACAGAAACGTTTAAAGACTGTACTTGAACTGCAGTTTATTTTGGACAAGTTAGGAGATGACGAAGTGCGCAGTGACCTGAAACAAGGATCAAGTGGCGTCCCTGTACTGACAGAGGAGGAACTGACAATGCTGGATGAGTTTTACAAGCTAGTTGACCCTGAGCGGGACATGAATATGAGGTAATATGCTAGTTTTACTGTTAAGTAATCTCTGTAATGTTAATATTGATCAGTGCATTTATTCTAATCTGCAGCATAAGAATTTTGAGACCTGTTGAGTAATGTTATGCTTCAATTAATATTTTTGTTGAAGGTTGAACGAACAGTATGAACAAGCATCCATTCACCTGTGGGACTTACTGGAAGGGAAGGATAAGCCTGTTTGTGGAACTACCTGTAAGTGTGTTTAAAGTAGAACATTGAATGCAAGAAAAAAATATGAGTAAAAGTTACATTACAAATGCCTGTGATTTATAGTTTTAACTGTCAGAATTGCTATCTTTTGCTAATTGCTTGTCTGGATAGTGACTGAATTATCTTGGTCTCAGCTATGTTGTAATTGTATAGTTCAATGAAATGCTAACTTACTGCATGTTGTATTTGGCACTGACATAGCCTTACTCATCACTTACTGGGCCCACAGTTTCTGCTGCTTCAGTGGTGTTCTGTCACTGATGGTGCTTATTAGCTATTTTTTTTGCTTTCTAGAAAACGGGGGGTTAGGCAAGGAATATTTTTCAATGAAATATGTGCTTGGTTAGTTTTAGACCTTAAACAGGGCAAGTTATGACTTTTTTTAATGGAATGCTTAAATGGTAGCCAAATTTTCAGGAGAGCTCAGCTTCTGTTGAGGTGCTTAAATGGGAGTTAAGCTCTTTGGAAGATCTGGCAAGAATAGCATCTGGTTTCTTAGCAAGAAATGGTTTGTTTCATTAGTGGAAGTAAATCCATCTACATATGTGGTTTTATGAAAACAGCTGTAATATATATAGATTGTCTACTGTTATATCCAAACGTATTGCTTAATTTGAGATGAAGTGAAACTTCCTGTGGGAGGAATTAAAGGAGTGAGGTTTTAAAACCAGTCTCAGCAAAATTACAACTTTTAATGGCTGTTTGTTATATTTCACAGAATGGGTGTTTTGAAGTATGTTTGTGTGAATAAGATAAACCATTAAAGGATAAGGGGCTTAATATTTTCAGGGTTGGTTGCTTTTTTCTGAAAACTGCTATAACTGTTGAGGTAATAATTCTCTGACATAATGATACTTCGTGATTTTGGACCAAGTAGATAATTTAGGCTGAAAATGTGACATAAGGATGTGCTTACCTTGTCAAGAATTATTGAAAACAACTTACAAGAATTTTAGGAAGTTTTTTTTGTACGTAAAGCAGAATTTTGGCAAGAAAAAGCAATCTTTGCATATGCTTTTATTTATAGTTGCTGCTTATTCTACAGTTGAAATTGTCCTCTGTTTTCTTCATCGTTACAAAACATGGTGTTAAAATCAGGGTTTTGTTTCTAGTATTTATTTTTAGTATTACAAGTAATACACAAAAGAAATTACTTGTAATCATAACATAACATGGCATTTTAAATGGCAACTAGATACTATTAGGATTTTCCTGTGTGGGTGCAAGATATGTAGATGTGTGCTTTACAGTGCATTCAGCTTATTATGGAAGTGCTGGCTGTGACTCCATATTTTAAACTGAATTCCATTTTGCACTTAAAGCAGGGATTTAACTTCTTTGCTATATGTGAAAAATGCGGTGTATCCTCCAAAGTTACACAACTTAATTTTTGAGCACTGAAGTAAATTTTAGAAAATTCAGTAGATTAGTTGGATATAAAATCCATTGCAAACTGTGTTCTTTAAGAAATTTAGCATCTACCATACTTAAATTCATTTGGGAGTGAATTTAACAGAAGAAAATTCTTCAAATTCTCCATATATAAAAGTAATAGAAATCTTGTCTATGCTGTATTTGAAGAACTTTTGTTGTAAAAAGCTACGTTATTAAAAATTGTATATAGTTATAATATAGGCTTACAGACTGGTTCAGATCAGCTTTTACCTCTGATGTCAAATGACTCCTTGTATCCCAACCATTTGCCACTATTCCTCTGCAGCTAATTTGTATGCAACAGTTCTATTGGTTGTAATATGTTGGTAAGGTAAAGACTGGACACATGGCAAAAGTTCTCATTGGCAGATTGCTTGGCCTGGCTGTTGCTGTTCTTCATCTTCGAGTAGATGCAGCTGTGTATTCTGTTTAGGGTGTCGTGTGCGTGTTTATGCCAGCCAAAGCTGAAGAAACTTTTCATAGCTGTACCTGTAGGGGGGCAGTGCTTATGCCTTATGACTAGCACTTCCCCTGGCTCTGAGGTGCGCCTCCCCTTCTGTTTTACTACCTGTGTCTGGAGTTGGAGCTCTATCGTTTTCATCTCACAGTCCCTTAATATAGTGTTAGATTTAGTGTGTGTTAGCTGTAGTTTAGTTTAAGTCTTTCCCTGGTGATGTCTTCACCAGGATTTAAAAATCTGTGGTGTGGGGAGAATGATCCCCACATGTGGAAAGTGCTGGGCCTAGGCAAAGCCTACATCAAAGAGCGGTGTTCAATTTGCAGATTATTTACCAAATGCACTCAAGTGGCAAGGGACCATCAGAGGAGGACATGTGGATTGGTCAAAACTCCATCTTGTCTGCATCCTCCTATGGGATCTGTGCCCCCTTTCTGGGGCAGTCCCCCTGTCTCGGGGGAAGCACGCTGCCCAAATGTGTGCTGCAGATGATACTGCTGTTGCTGACTGCCATAGTGGCACCTCTGCACCGCCGTCATGTACACCCGCCAGAATCACAGCATAACCCTAGACTTTGCACTCATTCCAGGACTCTAGGCTTATGCTGTGGTTCTGAGGCGTGTACACAGACCTCGCGGAGATCTTGCTTATTCTTGCATTATCAATGTTTAACAACATCTTTCATGATACATTTTAAGATACTTACTCTCTAGGATTTAGTCAAAAATGAAGTTCAGCTTTTCATAGATTCAAGAAGCAGAATTGCTTCAAAATGACTTTGGAGTTGTCAGCTGCTCTTTAAATTACCGTGGTTTAATGTGCAAACAGTCAGTATGCAGTGCTGACTCAGCTCAGGAAATGCTTTTCATTTCTGATTGTTAAAATCCAGAGGGCATTCTGTGGTAGATAATTAAATTCAAAGTGATATTAGACTAGTTCTGGACAGTAAATGTTTCCTACCAATAAATGGAAAATAAGTTTTATGAGATTTGTTGGGGGTGGACATCATCCTAGAAAATAGTTATATGATCTTTTTGTCTATACTTGACCAGAGTTTAATTCCTTTGCAGATAAAGCCTTGAAGGATGTTGTTGAACGCATTCTTCAAACTAGTTATTTTGATAGTACCCACAACCATCAGAATGGACTGTGTGAGGAAGAGGAGGCAGCTCCTGCACCTACAGTGGAAGATCCTGTAGCAGAAGCTGGTAAGTATACATTTATCTGTTTGGGTCTCCATGTGTAAGTTGTAGGTCTACTGTTATCCCTACTTGCTGGGATCCATGAGAGCAGTGGAAAAATAATTACAAAAGTGAAAAAAATCAGGCTCTTATGTCTAAACTATTCAGTCAGTCTAGTGCCTTAGACAGAATTTCATGCTTTGAAAAGAACGTGTAGCCTGACCACATTTATTCACTTTGCATTTATCTATATGTAAAGAATGAGCTAACTAGCGATTAAAATCCTGAATATAGCAGCAGCCTAATGAGGCCCAGCCACTTAGTGGGATCTACACTGAGTGGGGAAAGGTTCAATATATGCACTCAAGACAAAGCTCATTGCAACTTCTAAACAAGAAATACATCTTAACAGTGAAACTGCTTATGTGGTATCATGTCGACTAAAATTGGTCACCACATCTTGCTTTCCTACATCTTTCTAGTCCAGTTTTGCTGTAGAGCTATAGATTTAAGAACAGAATAGAACTTATGTTCTCATAACTCTAAAATCACAAAGATTAAACCAAACAGTGTTTGTCAAAGGAAGATAAACTGTTAAACTACTGGTTGGGATTTTACTGCCCCCACGCCCAAAGTCTAAAGGAAAGAGTAACATACACGTTTACTTAATGGAATGTGTCTAAAATAGTATATTTTTCTCATAGAACCTGAGCCAACAGAAGAATACACTGAACCAAGTGAAGTTGAATCAACTGAGGTACTATTCAGTGGAAAGATTGCAGTCACTATTTTAGCTTTAATGCCGCTGTCTTTCATACTCTCTCATTTTTATTTTAGTATGTAAACAGACAGTTCATGGCGGAGACTCAGTTCAGCAGCAGTGAGAAGGAACAGGCAGATGAGTGGACAGTTGAAACGGTTGAGGTAAGATGTCTTATGTGCTGCTGGTAAAAATTGCAGTCCCTGTTTTCAATGACTCGCAACTCTTCAAAACATTCATAATATTTTTTTAACCCAGAAATAAACCTTTTTACCAGTCTTGAGCTGGCCATATTTTCCTGTATTGTGTACCCAGCTCAAAGATTTCTGTAGTACTAACCTTGCATGTAGCTGAATCTCAATGGGGAAGTTGCTTTAGTAGTGTAGTAGTAGGTTGGAGGTGGAACTAGAAGAGTAACAAGCAGTTTTAAAATTGTCACTGATGTATAGCCAATGTAGAACTTCTAAATTGTAGTTACAGCTATTGACAGCATTATGGAGCTGTATTGCTTAATGCAGTTCACTGGTGATACAGTTAATGCCACATGTAAACTCAACCACAACTTATATAGCCTGCCAGGTGTGTACAAGTCTGCTCAGAAGTAGATAAACTTATATGTACTATGTATATTTACTTCTAGAAGAAAAGTCATACTTAATTTTCTTTATAATGCATTATTCGTTCTTCATACAAGTCATGAAAATGAGTGTTTTGCGCACATGAATTACAACACTAATAGGAAGAATTTTACAAATACTGCATAGACTTATTATCTACATATTTAAATCCTTCACTGTACTATAATGGGCTCTTTACACACATTTTCATGTATTGGAGAGAATAGTTATCCACTGTCTTATTTCAGAACTTCTTGATTGGTGGATTGGACATGAACTTATTCCATCCATTAGGAAGATAAGCAAATTACAGAGCTGCCACCTTCCAAGAATGATATATTTTTTTCCCCTTTGACTCCATGTGGTGCCTTCCTGGCTCTTTCAGCCATGAGATGGAGTAACTGCCTGTCGCTGCTTCAGGATTTCTTGGAGAAGAGAAATCATCTTGATATCTGCTCTGCCAGATATAACCAGTCCATCAGAAATTCATGATCCACAGATTTATTAATGGCCTTCAGAATGAACAGTACCTGGAATGGATGTGAGACACCAGTCTATAGAAGATTTTCCATTTGTATAACTGTGCTGATGACTGTGCCATATACTGATGCTTATATCCCATTCCTTGACTTAAAATTAGGCTGTCAAGCGATTAATCTGTTTAGTCACACGATTAAACAATAATTGAATGCCATTTATTTAATTTTTTTTGGTGTTCTCTACATTTTCAAATATATTGATTCAGTTACAACACAGAATACAAAATGTACAGTGCTTATGTTCATTTTTTATTACAAGTATTTGCACTGTAAAAAAGGAGAAAATATAAGTAGTCTTTTTCAGTTCACCTAATACAAGTACTGTAGTGCAACCTCTTTATCCTGCAAATTGAGCTTAGAAATGTAGAACTAGGTACAAAAATACATTGTTTTATTTTTTAATGCAGTTCAACATTTTGGAGCCTGTAAGTCCATTCAGTCCTCCTCCTTGTTCAGCCAATCGCTCAGACAAACAAGTTGGTTTACATTTGCAGGATATAAAGAAGTGAAAGCAAAAAGAGGACTGCAAATCAACATGCAATTATGTTAAGGCCCCTTCTTGCATCATGTGCACCAATCACCTCCTCGCATTTCAAGGACTGCAATCTCAAGCATAGCAACAAATATTAGTGGCTTTCAGCTTCAAATTGCTGCCTCAAAGCATCACTGATGTTTATGGCCCCATGCTATGCCCCTCTAATAGCCCTGGTCTCCGGCTGTTCAAACTCCGCCTCCAGGCGCTGAGCCTCTACGGTCCAGCCCTGAGTGAAGCTTTCACCCTTTCCTTCATAAATATTATGGAATGTACAGCACGCAACTGTAAGCATAGGAATATTGTCATCGGCCATGTCCAGCTTTCCATACAGGTGTCGGCAGCGGGCTTTTAAATGGCCAAATGCACACTCCACAGTCATTCTGCACTTGCTCAGCCTGTTGTTGAACTGCTCATTGCTGCTGTCAAGTTTCCCTGTGTATGACTTCATGAGCCATTGCATTAAGGGGTAGGTGGGGTTTCCCAGGATCACAGTGCGTGTTTTGACTTCCCCTACGGTGGTGATCTGGTCAGGGAAGAAAGTTCCTGCTTGCAGCTTCTGGAACAGGCCAGTGTTCCAAAACATGCATGCGTCATGCATCGGGATCAGCCTGTGTTAATGTCTGTGAAACGCCCACGGTGATCCACAAGTGCCTGGAGAACCATTAAGAAATTTTCCTTGTAATTAATATACTCAGTGGCTAGGTGGTCTGATGCCAGAGTTGGAATGTGTGTGCCATTGATCGCCCCTCTGCAGTTAGGGAAGTCCATTTGTGCAAAGCCATCCACACTGTCATGCACATTGTCCAGAGTCACGGTCTTTCGGAGCAGGATGCGATTAATGGCCCTGCACACTTCCATCAACACAACTCCAATGGTCGACTTTCCCACTCCAAACTTGTTAGCAACCGATCAGTAGCAGTCTGGAGTAGCCAGCTTCCATGGTGCAATTGCCACATGCTTTTCTAGTGACAGAGAAGCTCTCATTCGCATGTCCTTGTGCCACAGGGCTGGGGTGAGCTCATCACGTAGTCCCATAGATGTGGCTTTCCTCATCTGAAAGTTCTGCAGCCACTGCTAGTCATCCCAGAAGTGCATGATGATGTGATCCCACCACTCAGTGCTTGTTTCCTAAGGCCAAAAGCGATGTGCAACTGTCATCAACACCTCCATGAATGCCACAAGCAATCTCATGTCGTAGCTACTACGTGTGGCGAGATCAATGTCGCACTCCTCTTGCCTTTGTAGTTTAAGGAATAACTCTGCTGCCACTCATGATGTGTTGGTCGGTGAGAATAGCATACTGGTCAACAGCTCAGGATCCGTTCCTGCTGTCCAAAAGAGGCAGGGCGTGCAGTACGCAAACTGTTGAAAGATGGTGCCAAATTCAGATGGAAGCACGAGATTGCTGGGATGCGAAGCAATGAATCATGGGGCATTAGGACAGTCTTAGCGGCAAAAGAGAAAGAGGTGCTCTGTGGGATAGCTGCCCATAGTGCACAGCTCTGAATAGTGCTGTAAGTGTGAACATGCTATTGCACAGGGAGCTGTCAGTGTGAACACACAACAGCAGTTTTCCTTCAGCATTCTCTGAGCGGTGTTGTAACTGCCGGCATGTAACTTTGCAAGTGTAGACATGCCCTAAGTGTGCCCACATGGGGAGTTATACTGGAATAGCTATTTTGGTAAACTTCCAAGTGGAGACACTTCCTTAGTCTCCTTGGTAGAGAAATAAACAATTTGATTTTTGCATTTCACCTGTCAAAAACAATGTACCACAATAGTGGGTGGATGGATACTGAATTATTGAAGTAATTGCAGTGGTTGAGCTGTTCATAGTTTTGAAAAAAGCAAAGGAAATGTATAGGAAAACAAAGGCATTAAACCTCCTTCTAGGAAATCTACATACTGGTAATAGAGGTCATTGTGCGAGCATTGTAGAAAGCTACAGTAATACTCTTTTCCAAGAACTTAGTGTTGTTTTGCACTTACTAGTTTGCCAAACTTTTGTCATTAAAGTTCCAAGTTTTTACTCGTTGATAAATTGCTTCTGATATTGTCTCAACCAGATATGTAGATGAAACCCATGAGCCAATTGTTACTTCCTCACTAGGTTGTAAATTCACTCCAGCAACAACCACAAGCTACATCTCCTCCAATTCCTGAACCCCATGCTCTCACTACTGTGACTCAAGCAGACCCTCTTGTTAGGAAACAGCGAGTACAGGACCTTATGGCACAGATGCAGGGCCCATACAACTTCATGCAGGTATGTAGTTGCTCTGCTGTTGTGAATTGGTTTAAGAAGGACACTAAACTCTTACATTTGTTAGTAATTCCTCAGTTTTATAAAGTAAAAATAATAAAGCCATCTAAATAGTAAAGAGCAGGTTACCTGCTTGTTTTTTGTATTTTATTCTGTTTGCCTGTGAAAACAGTCTGCCGTAGTTACATTATCTTCTCTTCAGTGTATACTTCATAATCGTGAGGTAAGTTCTGTAATTTTGGGGTTGTGAATGGTGCAGAAAAATCCTTGAAATCTTAGTTGATTTTAAATACATTGATATTCCTATTTTTTGTTTTTCTAAAAAAAGACCAAATCCCTGATCATAACAATAGAATTTAATACATTTTTAAAAGTATTCTTGAATCCTGTTGAATTATTCTATTAGGATTCCATGTTGGAGTTTGAGAATCAGGCTCTTGATCCTGCCATCGTATCAGCACAGCCCATGAATCCAGCACAAAACTTGGATATGCCTCAGATGGTTTGCCCTCCAGGTTTGTAATGGTAAATCATAAAACTGCATCTTGGGGGAAGGTTTGCAAAATTAACTTGATTTCAGGCATTCCTAACCCTGCTATCTCTGAGCTTAAACCCACTTGGTGTTCAGTGAGGTCATTATGTGATTTTCATGGAATATGGCTGTGCTGTGGAGCACTTTATAGACATCTAGTAGTCTGTTGCTCTAATTTTCATTTGTGGCATTGGTGTATAAATTATTGCCCCAAATCTCTGGTAATTGGGTGTCCTTTCAATTATTTGAACTCAAGATCAAGTATTTGGCTTGTGAAGGACATGATGTCATTGTGCTGTAGTCTAGTATTTCTGCATATAGTGGATAATTCTGACCTTAATCTCTGTGCCTCAGTTCCGTTTCTGTAAAATTCAGATAATATTCCCTCATCTCACAGGGGTAGTCAAAAAAATACTTGTCACTCAGACACTCTATGGTGTTCATCACTATAAAAGCCTATGAGAAAATTAATAATTGTTTTCAGAGCAGGGTTTGATCAGCCTGCAGTAAATAAGGCATGGGGGTCAATCATTAAACAATAAGGAGAAAACGGAACATTGAATAACTGCTCATTTACGTGAGTACTAATGCATTCTGTGCTCTAAATGAGTCGAATCCTGTGGTGGGGAAATAGTTTGTGACCATGTAATTAAAGACTCTATCATGCATATGCACAAGGGGGCAGAATTACGGTTGCACAGGCAACATTAATTCTGGCATTGCCTAACTTTGAGCACTTAACTTTAGGGCAGTCAAGCAATTAAAACAATAATGGAATACTATTTATTTACATTTTTTACATGTTTTCTACATTTTCAAGTATGTTCAATTACAACACAGAATACAAAGTGTACAGTGCTCACTTCATATATTTTTATTACAAATATTTGCGTTGTCCAAAAAAAAGTATTTTTCAATTCACCTAATCCAAGTACTGGTAGTGCAATATCTTTTTAATGGAAATTGAACTTACAAATGTAGAATTATGTACCAAAAATATCTGCATTCAAAAATAAAACAATTTAAAACTTTAGCGCCCATGAGTCCACTCAGTCCTCCTCCTTGTTCAGCCAGTTGTCCAGACAAACAAGTTGGTTTACATTTGCAGGAGATAATGGTGCCTGCTTCATATTACAATGTCACCTGAAAGTGAGAACAGTTGTTCGCATGGCACTGTTATAGCCGGTGTCGCAAGATATTTTACATGCCAGATGTGCTGAAGATTCCTATATCCCTTCATGCTTCAGCCACCATTCCAGAAGACATACGTCCATGCTGATGATGGGTTCTGCTTGAAAACAATCCAAAGCTGTGCACACTGGCGCTTGTTCATTTTCATCATCTGAGTCATATGCCACCAACAGAAGATTGTTTGTTTTGTCTTTTTTTGGTGGTTCTATTCTGTAGTTTCCGCATTCAAATGTTGCTCTTTTAAGACTTCTGAGAGCGTGCTCCACACCTTGTTCCTCTCAGATTGTTTGGAAGGCACTTCAGATTCTTAAACATTGGGTTGAGTGCTGTAGCTATCTTTAGAAATCTCACACTGGTACCCTCTTTGCATTTTGTGAAATCTGCAATGAAAGTGTTCTTTAAATGAACAGTGTGCTGGGTTGTCATCTGAGACTGGTATAACATGAAATATATGGCAGAATGTGGGTAAAACAGAGCGGAAGATGTAAAATTCTCTCACAGGGAATTGAGTCACAAATTTAACTAACACATTTTTTTAATGAGCATCATCAGCATGGAAGGATGTCCTCTAGAATGGGGGCTGAAGCATGAAGGGGCATATGAATCTTTAGTGGATCTGATACATAAATATCTCGTGACATCGGCTATAACAGTTCCATGCGAATGCCTGTTCTTTCAGGTGATATTGTAAACAAGAAGCGGGCAGCATTATCGCCTGCAAATGTAAACCAACTTGGTTTGTCTGAGCAATTAGCTGAACAAGAAGTAGGACTGAGTGGACTTGTAGGCTGTAAAGTTTTACGTTGTTTTATTTTTAAATGCAGGTTTTTTTGTACATAGTTCTACATTTGTAAGTTCAACATTCATGATAAAGATATTGCATTACAGTACTTGTATTAGGTGAATTGAAAAATACTATTTTTTGACATTGTAAATATTTGTAATAAAAATAATATTAAGTGATTACTGTATCCTGTTTTGAAATTGAAATCAATATATTTGAAAATGTAGAGAAAAATGCAAAAGCATTACATTTTCATTGGTACTGTTAAACAGTGCGATTAAAACTGCAATTTGTTGCAATTAATGTTTTTAATTGTGTGAGGTTAACTGTGATTAATTGACAGCCTTGCTTAACTTTGCAACTAATTAACATTTAATACTTGTGTATGTAACTTCCTTATTTTAAAAAAAGCGAACTAAAAAAATCAGAATTCCTTTGTGACATATTGATCATCATATGATGAGTCATTGGTGGGTCTGGAATCTTCTGATCCACAGCTTAAATGTCAGAGCTTGGAGCAAACAGAGTAACTGATAGTAGTAGGTTGTAATCCTTTGTCAACTAGCATTGGAGAAAATGGGACACTTTGCCAGTGGGTTTGAAAGGAATTTGAGAGAGGAATGGTGAGACTCAAGAAAAATATGTTTTGCCCATTTAAAAACTCATGTGGAACTTTTCTACCAATAGCTTTAGTGCATCATGCTTTGGAGAAGAGACCTGAAATTTGGAAGGGTATGGCTGTTCCGCTTTGTGTCCTCATGAAAACCCACCCACATCATGCCAGCTTATAAGCCTCTGAAAAACTGTGGTTCATGTGCTCAGTAGAGACTTTGGTTTTAGCAGCCAAATTCCCCAAAGATTCCATCTGCACTGAGCATATTCCAAACTCAGGGTTGAACAGGCCTTTTTCTGCAACTGCAGTTCTAGGCTGCTGCCAGCTATGCCAGGTTTGGGCACCTGAAATGTGAGCAGGAAATCTCTTTCCTGTACTCTCAATGACTCACTGCCGGTGCCTGATTCAGATGCAGACAAGTGGGGAGGAATGGGGACAGGGACGTGGGAGGGAGGGAGGACTGGCGCTTGAGTGGAGTCAGGAGGCATGAGACTGGGACAAGGAGCCAGGGTGAGGAAGAGAGAGGACTATGATGGGGCAGAAGAGGTAAAACAGAAGAATCTGTACTCACACGGGGACGCTCTCCTCCAGAGGCTGGAATGGAACCCAAGATTCCCTGTCCTTGTTCTCTGTAATGGATGAACCATTTTAGCTGAAATTTCCCCTCCCCAAATTCCTCCTGAGGCTGACAGTCAGCATGGAAAATTTTCAACCCAAAGTAGTGTTATGGGATGTGTTGGGCAATCTTAGTAAAAGGTATTGTTGCCAGTCCCACTTATAATTTATACTATGTCAGACGTCTCATTGTAAAGTTACATAGTAAATTTATTGTATTTCCAGTTCTTGCTGAATCTAGACTTTCTCAGCCTAACCAAGTTCCTGTGCCACCAGAAGCTACGCAGGTAAGAGCTATGCTCAATAAACCATTTACTAGATCTTTAATTGGCTTTAGGTTTATTTTAAGTGGTGAGGATTGTGTTGGAAGAGGTTAGCCATTAGATACATCAGAAATCAAGCTTATTTTTTCTTGTAAGATTTTTTTATATTGTTTCCACTCTCCTTCAGTTTTTGGTGTCTGCGAACATGATAGTGGCTGAATTTACATCAGAAAAAGCTAATACAAGAATCAGTGACAGTGTAGAGCAGGGGTCCCTAACGCAGTGCCTGTGGGTGCCATGGCACCCACCAGGGTGTTTAAATGCGCCCAGGGACTGGCCAGCAGATGAGCATCTGCCGAAATGCTGCCAAAATTTGGCGACATTTCAGCGGCAATGCCTCTGGATGATGCTGCTTGCCACCAACAAACAGCACCGCTGCTGAATTTTGGCGGCATTTCGGCGATGACGCCGCTTGGCAGTGGCATTGCAATGGATGCTCATGAACCACCATGGTCCTCCGTGGCTCATCATCTATTACCTGCCAGACGAGAAAGGTTGGGGACCAGTGATGTAGAGGGTCTTATGACTTTTTTGTTCAGTAGATGCATAAGAGCCTTGGAATGAATGGAGGCTAGCAGGCAACGTCCCTGCTAAAAGACTGACTAATGCTTCACCATTGAAGATCAGCAGGAAGTGCCATGTGGAGTAACAGATTGAGAATGTTCATTAGGAGCAACATGCCTTTTAGACTGAACTCTGTGTGGGAAATGTGTGTTCTTAGAGTGATTGTCCGCAGAAGATTCTGCTGTTGAGGCCATGCCTGTGCCCTAGGTGCATTCATCATCACCCCCCCCCCCCCCCCGCAGCTTTATATATTCCAGGATTTTTTTAACAATGTTAAGTGGTGCTTATGCATTTTCCTAATGCACTCCCCCCCCGGTCCAAACCAGTTCTAACAGTAATTCCTCAACCATTTATATAGCTAGCAGCTAAACTGCTTCCAGCTTTGCTGTACTGTGGATTAGGGACATGTGATGGTTCAAAAAGGTGACTCTGGCAACCAGTCTTGTGGGCTTCCTCTCAAGACTTGCCATCAAACCTCTGTTGCAAGGCAGCATGTTTATTTTTCTGCAGGTGGTTTCAGATCATGTTGGTGATGTAAGCAGAGCCGTTTTTAAACCAACTTTACTGGTCTGCTTCATCCCATAACCTGCCCTCAGACACAAAGCCTGCAAGGATGTTGAGTTAAAAGGAGGTGCATTTAGTTAGGGTGGGCTCATGATGACAAACATCACCTCTGTGCCTGCTGCTACACACTGTTCCTCATCCCTCGTACTCTATATACTTTCTTTTGTGGTCACCTTAAGAGACATAACAGTAGGAAGAATTTTCATTTAAAACAAAACGCACACCGTCGCCTGGACAAAAATATAAATGAATTTGGAACTTTTATCCAAAGCAGTGGGTTTACACTAGAACAGATCAATTAAAATAAATTTGCTTTGCCCCTGTTTCAGCATTTCTAAATTTAATCAAATTGTGCATAAGTATATTGCTACTGTGGATATTAGTAAAAATCCATGGGTATCCATAACAAGATTTTTACCACAGGCACAGTTCCTTTCAAAGTTGTAATGTCTGATTCTCTTGCTTGTAAAACTTGAAGAACTTCTGCTAAATCTTAAATTCTTTCTGGTAGGTTCCCTTGGTTTCTTCTACAAGTGAGGGTTACACAGCATCCCAGCCCATGTATCAGCCTTCTCATGCAACAGAACAACGGCCACAGAAAGAATCAATTGACCAGATTCAGGCAAGTCCTATTAGAATTTATTTTGGGAGCAATATACTATCTCAATCTGAAGGTGTGAATAAAGGGGTAGTGTATGATGCTTTGAAGATAAAGCTTAATAGTTAAATATTTGTGTCAGGTGTCAATTGATAGGGCCTTTTTTATGTTGTTGTAATTCTTCTTCTTTGAGTGTTTGCTCATATCAATTCCAATTAGGCGTGCACGCGCTGTGTGCATGGCTCTCAGAGAATTTTTACCCTAGCAACACCTGGTGGGTCGCTGTGGAGCCCCCTGAAGCTGTGCCTTCATGGCACTTGATATACACCCCAGCTGACCCAGCGCTTCCTCAGTTCCTTCTTTCCGCCCATGATGGGTCACTGGAACTGTGGAGTTCTGCTTCACTACTCTCCCTAGCAGAGTTTATTGTTAATAATTTACGGTTAATACACCAGACCCTCTATAGAATGCACGTCTATATAGCACAAATTTGCATATAACGCAGTTGCGGCCATGGATCCCAAATTTAATTACTTTAATTGCAATTCATTTTAACGTGGTCCCCGCATTAATACGGTCCCGCGCGTGGATCCCAAATCTCGCTTTCTAGCGAGAGTCCAGTGTAGTTACAGTTCTTGATAATTATAGTTAGTAGTAGTGGTGTTGCGTTTTTTCCCCCTCCTACACGATTTTTCTCTTGGGCTCATGCCCAAGGCTCTAGAATTCAAGCCCTGCGGTTCCTGCTCTAAGCCTATGCCAAAGGGTGACCCCCATGACTCTTGCCTGAAGTGTCTGAGGGAGTCTCATCAAGCAGACAAGTGCAGGATCTGCAAAGGGTTTCATCCCCGGACTATGAAGAAGCAGGACTTTTGTTTAAAACAGCTCTTCATGGAGGCGGCTTTTAGCCCTCAGCCTCCTGCGGCATGCCAAGATCCAGCACCGAGCACCTCGGTGTGCAGCAGTCCGGCGGGAGTGGAAGAATCTGCACCATGGTTGGATTCTGAATGAGACCCGTGGCACCAATGCTCTCCAGCACTGCAACTGATTTCATCAGCCTGGCACCGCTCTCGTTCTGGCCAGAAGCAGCACTGGAAGCTGGAAGAGGGTGGCCCGCCTCCTCAGAGACCAGCCTCCTTGGAACTGCCCATGGAGAAGTGTCCTGCAGGGGAGCATCTAGGGGCACAGCCTGTGGCTTCAGCACCATTGACTCCGGACCCAAGAGGAGAGCTGTTGAGTCTGGTGCCTCTGGACTCCCTGACACGCAGCATGGTTCAGGTACAGTTGCCGTCCACCCCGGATACTTTTGCTGCCTCAAGGGATCTTATTGTCATGACGGCATCAGCATCCCCTCAGCCTCATGCCAAGGCACCGGTTCTTGTACGTGCGGCACTGACTGAGGGCAAGCCGGCTCTAATTCACCCATTGGCATTGTCGGTCGAGCCACGGCACTGATCTCGATCTCGGCACTGTTCCTGACACCGCCTGCAGTCCCGACACCGTTCTCCTTCGTGGTGCCAATCATGCTTACGGCACTGCTCCAAGTCCCGGTCGCAGCGCCAATCTGCCTGCCGATTGCAGTTGAGGAGCAGATCCTGGACCTGACACTGCTGTCGCCGCTGGTCATAATCTTGACCATGATGCAAATCCAGGCGCTGGTCCAGGTCCCGGTATCGGTCCACGTCCCGGCACCGCTCCCCAGTGTCGTGGCACCGTTCCCCATCGCCACGTAGACGTGACCTTATGCAGATCCACTTGGCACCACCGTGGCCCTCATGTTCTGCTTCTCGTTCTATGGGATCAGACTAAGGGAATGGAGTGAAAATACTTTATTCCCTCGTAGGGGTATGACTGTCTGTTCACCCACCCACAGCCCTGTTTGCTTGTAGTGGTATCAGTGAACGAGAGAACAGCATGGCCAGCAAGCTCCAGCATCCAAATTGAAGGACGCCAAGTGCCTTGATTTGTTTGGGCACAAAGTTTAATCCTCGAGGTGGTGGGGGGGAGGACTTGAGCTCAGGATCACTAATCAGCAGGTGATCCTGAGCTGTTACAATTTTAATTCCTGGAACTCTGTGCTGAAATTTAAGGAGTTAGTACCTCCTGAGTCCAGAGAGGCCTTTGGCAGAAGAGGGCAAAACAGTGGCACGGGCCTCGTTGCAGGTCTTGCTGAATGCTGCAGACTCCGCCACTCATGCTTTGTCCTCAGGGATCTTAATGAGGCATATCTCCTGGCTGTTAGCCTCCAGCCTACCACCGGAACTTCAGCAGACACTGCAGGACCTCTCCTTTGATAGAGAGGGCCTGTTTTTGGAAAAGACAGATTCAAGGCTACAAAGCCTTAAAGACTCAAGGGCAATAATGAAGTCGTTGGGCATGCACATGTCGGCTACCCAGCGGAAACCCTTCAAGCCTCAGTAGTTACAACAGCTCCCGTATCGTCCTCAGCTGAGGCAGCATTTCTATAGGTGGTAGGGACGTAATGGCAGGAGGAAGCCCTCCAACTCCCCGTCAGGACAAGGCCAGGGTCTGACCAAGCCTTCGTCTGGCTCAAAGCAGGCCTTTTGAAGGGACGCCTGAGGACAGCATCCTGGACCTCATTCAGGATGCTACTTCACCTTTCTTGAATCGTTTATCCCATTTGCACTGTGCTTGGTCTCGGATAACCACGGACCGCTGGGTCGTCTGCATGGTGGAAGTGGGATACTCTTCCCAATGCTCTTCTTGCTCGTCCTTCCACCTCCTTTCCCCATCCCTCTTTAGGGACCCTTCACATGAACAGCTCCTTATTTAGGAGGTTCAAATGCTCCTCACCATGGGGGAAAATCGAGGAGGTCCCGAGGGAGCTAAGGAGCAGGGGGTTTTACTCCCGATATTTCCTAATCCCCCAAGGCGAAGGGTGGGCTTTGGCAAATTCTGGACCTGCATGGACTCAACAAGTTCATGGTAAAGTTGAAGTTCTGCATGGTCTCCTTGGGCACCATTATACCTTCCCTGGAGACTGGTATACCTGAAGTTGATGATCACCGTCCCGGAACGGGTCCTGGTCTCCCTCCACTGGTGGCTAGATCCCCAGGCGGTATGCGAAGGAGTTCCTTTTCACAGCCCGCAGTCGTCCTTGTCCCTCATCATAGATGCATCAGCCCTGGGATGGGGCACCCACCTCTGTTGGCAAGTTCCTCAAGGGCTTGGATCGTCTCTACCCACAAGTTCAACAGCCAGTCCCCACATGGAACCTTAACCTCGTCCTCTCCAGACTTATGGGGCCCCTGTTCAAGCTGCTGGCCACCTGCTCCCTTCTCTACCTGTCCTGGAAAACAGCTTTCCTGGTTGCTATCACGTTGGCACAACGAGTCTCCGAGCTGAGAGCCCTTACTTCGGAACCACCTTACATGATCTTCATAAAGATAAGGTGCAGCTTTGGCCTCACTCAGCCTTTCTTCCCAAGGTTATAGCAGCCAGGACACTTTTCTTCCAGTTTTTTTTAACCCAGCATTGCACGCCAGTTGCCAGAAACAGCAGCTGCACTCCCTTGATGTTCATAGGGCCCTTGCCTTCTACATTGAGGGTACAAAGTCATTTAGGAAGATGACCCAGCTCTTCGTTGTGGTGGCGGACCAGATGAAAGCCCTCCTGGTCTCCTCTCAGCAGATCTCTTCATGGATCACATCCTGCATCTGTGCTTGCTATGATCTGGCCGTTACCGACCCCGCCCCTCACTGCTCAGGCACGAGGGCCCAGGCTTCGTTGTCGGCGTTTCTGGCCCTGATCCAGGAAATCTGCAGAGTCGCGACTTGGTCCTCGGTACACACTTTTGCTTTATACTGTGCCATCATCCGGCACGCCAGAGATGACACAGCGTTTGGTAGAGCAGTCCTACAATCTATGTTGCTTCACTCCGACCCCACTGCCTAGGTAAAGGCTTGGGAATCGCCTAATTGGAATAGATATGAGCAAGCACTTGAAGAAGAAAAAATGGTTGCTAGCCTTTGTAACTATTGCTCTTTGAGATGCATTGCTCGTATCCATTCCAAACCTACCCCGTCTTCCCTTCTGTTGGAGTAGCTGGCAAGAAGGAACTGAGGAGGTGCTGGGTCGGCTGGGGTATATATCAAGTGCCGTGAAGGCGCCACTCCTCGGGGCTCCACAGCCAATCCACCAGGTGTTGCTAGGGAAAAAAATCTCCAACAGCCGTGCACACCTAATTGAAATGGATGTGAGCAATACATCTCAAAGCACAACAGTTACAAAGGTCAGTAACTGTGTTTTACAAATGCCTTGACCTTATTTGTGACTTCAAATTTTGTGAAATCTTATATTTTTGGTAGCAGTTATTTGAGTCCTCTATAATCAAGGCTTAAATTCATTAAATCACCAGCAGCTGGATGTTGATAAAGAGGTGAGGGGCTAGTACTTTTCAGTGGAGCATCTTGTGAAGAATTTCATCGCACAAGCATGCAGGATGCTAGCTTGAAGGAAGAGGGGCATGTTATTGACTATGGCTAGTAGGTCACCTGCTTTTACTCTCTCTTCACTCACTTCTCTGTCCTTCTCTGAGGTTCATGGGTGGCAGAACTTTTTTCTTTGTTTTCATTCATTCAATTTTGCTGTGGAGGGGGCGCTATAGTTTAGTTGAGGTAGAGCCTCCATATGTCAATAGCGATATTTTTCAGGTCTTCCCTGTAGTTTGGTATAGGATGACTTGACGTAATCAGTTGCTGTATGAATTATTGCTTAAGTGGTCTTCATTTCAACTGCTAGGCTTCAATGTCTTTGAGTGCAGACCAAACCCCAGCATCGTCACCACTTCCTACTGCACCCCAACCACAGGTATTCCAGGCTGGGTCTAGCAAACCTTTACATAGCAGTGGAATCAACGTTAATGCAGCTCCATTCCAGTCCATGCAAACAGTAAGTATCAAATGAACTTAATGCTGAATCACTTAGTTTTGTTAATCAAATCTTCTGATAGCCATTATTTTGACCCTGGAATGTGTTGTTGTATAATTGCACTTAGAATAGGCTCTATTCTTCTTCGAGTGGTTGCACATGTTAATTCCACTGTAGGTGTGTGTGTGCCTCGTGCACAGATGTCAGAGACTTTTTTTCCCTCAGTGATACCTGTTGGGGTGGCTGGAGTGCTCCCTGTGGTTGCTCACCACTGTGTGCTAGTATAAGAGGAGTCACCCTTAACTCTTTTCAGTTCCTTCTTACCAACAGTGATCGTTCCCTGCGATTTCAGACTTGTTTATTCAAATACCTTCTTCACGCCTTGTAAATAGTACTCCTAATAGAATTTTGTGCAAAACAATTAAAAATTCTGCACACAATATTTTAAAATTCTGCAAATTTTATTTGTAAATTAAATAAAGGTGGAGGCTCCAGCATGGCAGCGTCGAGCATGGGCCACTGCCCGCACAGAGGCGGGAGATCACCCTGCAGGCCACTCACTCCCCTCCCCCTCCCCCTTCCCCTCCCCTTCAGGGGCATGGACTTGGCAATGAGGGTCACCCACCCTGACACAGCGCAAGGGCCAGGCCTGCCCCTCTGTGCCAGGCACACCAGGTGTGGGCAGGCAGGCTCAGCCTGGCAGGATCCAGGTGTGGAGGCCCTTAGTGTGGAGGGATTCAGGTGTGGGCTGTTAGGGTTCTGTGTGGGGCAGTCTGGGTGAGGACATCTCAGTGGGGATACCGAGGGGGGGAATCTGGATGCACTTGAAGGGTTCCAGATGCAGGGATAGTGAGACTCAGCAATGGGTCCAGATGAAGATGTGGGGCGGAGGGGGGAGGGAAAGGGCTTGGCAGGGTACTGGGAGAGTGGGGTTTGGTGGGGTGGGGGTCTGAATGCAGCTGGTTGGGGCTCAGTGGGGGGTTCCAGGTGTGGGGTGGCTAGTCAGGGTAGTCCAAGTACATAGGGTGTGGAGTTTGTTGTGTTGGAAGTTCTAGTGCGGGCGGGTTGAGCTCACTCGGGGGATGGCCTGGGTTCAGGGGTAGGGCAGATGCAACGGGGTGGGGCTTGGCTGGGAGTGCAGGGGGTGAGGCTTGGTGGAGGTTTGGGTGTAGGGATCTGGTTATGGGGGGAGGTGGGGGTGTTCAGATACATGAGGGTGGGTGGATGGAGGAGCAGCTCCTCCGACAGTGACCCCTCCCCCTACACTGAGGAGCAACGGGGGCAAGAATCGAGGGGTGTGAGGATGTGGAGTTTCCTGTAGCAGGGGAAGATTTCTGCGAGGGGTCTGGTCCGACCCTGGCCACTTTGTGCAGGGGACGTGTGCTCTTCCTCCAGCCTGGCCAAGACTGGCCAGGGCATCCCCAGGGCTGGGTGGGGTGGGGGGCTCTCAATGTGGAGAGGTGTTTTTGGGTGAAGGTGGGTGAGACTTGGCAGGGGTTCTGGGTATGAGTAGAGTCTGGATGCACACCAGTTGAATGGATCTGACCCAGCATTGGCTGGGGCGTCGTCAGCCACTGCCTCTCCGCTTCCCCTAGTCCACGGTGATTTATCTCTCCGTCGGGTGCTCCAGGTGTCCGAAAAGATGCACGTGCTTCTGGGGAGGGGCACGTGACTGCTCTTGAGGTTTCCCTTTGCTTCTCCATCAGTGTGTCATTTTTTTGGCAGAGAAGCAAAGAAATTTGTGGGGGACATGAATTCTACACCCACACACCACCTCCAGAAGGCTACAGTGCTCACCAAGATCTCCTGAAAAAGAGTGGTCTCAGGTGTTTGGTATCCAGGCAGGAGAGGTATCTCTGCCACCTTGACTGAGATTGCTCTGTCAATCAATGAAGCTGTTATGGAGCTCATCCCAACTCTGTCATCACAACCCTTTTCCCTGGCTGCAACAGCAGAGCAGGCTGAGAAGATACTTCACTCCCTCTAAAGAGTGTGAATATTTTTGCAATCACTCCTCCACTTCTCTTGTGGTGTGTCAACCTGCCAATGCGCAGGAGAGAGAGAGTGAGCATATCTCCACCTCAGAGCAAGGACTCAAGAAGACTAGATCTGTTTGGTCACAAACTTTATTCCTTACGGAGCCTCCAGCTCAAGATCTCAAATCAGCAGGCATTCCTGAGTTGATACAACTATACACACTGGGAGAACATTGCTAAATTCAAGGACAGATTATCAGAAGATTACAAACAAGAGTTCTCTGTAATGGTGAAGGGGGGTAAATTGGTTTCCAGAACAATGTGGATAGTGTAGAGTCAATGGCGTGAACCATGGCACCAGCGATTTCTGGGAGAAGGTGTTTATCGTTAGTCATCTAAACTGCCTGCCAGAAATAAAACAGCTGATATACAGGACCATCTGTTTGAAGGGCCTACCTATTCTTATGAGAAAATTGATGGCAAGCTTCATAGCCTTAAAAATTCCACGGCTATATTTAAATCCCTGTGACCAAAAAGGACGCATGTTCATCAACAACCATAGCTTTGCTCCCCGTTCCCAAGATCGACCTAGGAAAACAGAGAAGGATCTATAGAAGGCGCCCTCCTCTTCAGTGTCAATGAGCTCATCACATCCAGTTGCCCCTTCCAAACAGGCATTTTGATTGGGTAGTTAAGGATATTATACCAGTCTCTTCACTTTGTCTGCTCTCTCTTTTTTTGTTTACCAAATGCTTATCCCGCTTCCTAAGTACTTGGACCCACATAATGTCCTGGTGTGCCTTAAGTATGGTGGAACAGAGGTATGCCATCCAGTTTAATACACCCTGCCTTTCTCTATATACTCCCGCTCCCCCAGTTAGGGACCACTCTGGACCTCCCACTGAAGGGCAGTGTCGAGAATCTCTTTCAGATGGACTGTAGAAGAAGTACCGTTGAGCCTCAGGAGAGAAGGGTTCTGTTCTTGTTATTTCCTGATTCCCAAGACAAAAAGAGATCTCATGCCCATCTTAGATCTAAGAGAGTTGAACAAATTCCTGCAGAAAATATCCCACACTGTTCTTAGTGTCAATTATGCCTTCCCTAGAAGGAGGAGACTGGTATGGGGCCCTTGATTTGAGGGACATATACTTCCATTTTGCACTGTCCCCCGACCATTGAAAATTTATCAGGTTAATGCCTGATATTCATCATGATCAGTTCATAGTGCTTCCGTTTGGCTTGGCAGCTGTGGTACTAGTTCATCTTCCAAAATTAGGTATTCATGTCTTCCCATACCTGAGAGACTGGTTGATCATAGGTCGATCAGAGTCACAGGTCTTGTCGAGCATATTCACTGCTTTATCCATATTCAGTGCTCTGGGGCGCTGAATGAATTGAGAAAAGTCAGTATGGAAGCCTGTACAGACAATAGATTTCAGTGGAGCAATCCTTGACTCCACAAAGCCAGAGCATTTCTACCACAAACCAAGTTCAGAACCATTTGAGACCTAATAGTTCGAATGAGAGCTTACCTGCTCTAAACAGCATGTAAGTGCCTCAGGCTGCTAGGTCATATGGCAGCATGAACCTATGTAGTGCAGCGTGCCAAACTGCCATTCAGGAAGCTGCAGACATGGCTAACATCAGTATATGCCCTGAATTGCCACCATTTGGACAGGATGGTTCAAGTGCCAGAGCTCGTCATGTTGTCTGTTGATCGGTGGATAGACCTTCCAAGAGTTTGCTTGGAAGTTGGCTTCCTTCTCATGCTATGAACATGCACTGTAGTTATGCACACATCATCTCTAGGTTGAGGGGCTCACATTAAGTCCCTGAAGACACAAGGCCTTTGGTCATAAATGTCAAGGAGTTAAGAGTAGTACATCTCAACTCAGTGGATTCACCTCAGAGCTGCTTACCTTTTAGGGGAAACAGAACACAGTGGCAGATCAGCTGAGAAGATCCTTCACTGATCAGCACGAGTGGTCGTTACTCCCAGATGTAGCCAGGTTTATCTTCCAACTCTCGGGATTTTCCCAAGTGAACCTTTTTGCAACAAGACCCAATAGAAAATGTTGCCAGTTCTGTTCCTGGGGGTCCTCAGCCCAGGCCCCCAACAGATGCCTTTCTCGTATCCTGAGAGAATTCCCTTCTATATGCCTTCCCTACAATTCCTTTGTTCTTCAGAGTAATAGCCAAAAATAAAAAAGGACCATGGTCGTCTCATCCTTTAAAGTACTGGCGTGGCCCTTTCAGAACTGGAACTCAGTTTTCCTGATTCTGTCAACAGAGCCTCCTCTGTTCTTCTTGTTGGCTCCGGACATAATTTCTTGAGACCATGGCTGCCTTCATCACTCCAGCTTTCAAGCTCTCCATCTCACAACATAGATGCTTCATGGCTGAATCCCTTTGAAAGATCCTGCTCACAGGATGTCCAGAATGTACTTCTAAATAATGGAAGACCCTCAACTAGGGTCACTTACTTGGCTAAATGAAAGTGCTTCTCCATTTGGGTTAATGAGAAACATGTGTCTCCTTGCACCCCTGAATATTGTGCTGGATTATCTTTTAGATCTAAAACAGAATCTGACTCTTCTGTAAGGGTGCATTTGGCTGCTATCTCAGCTTTGATGTATGGGTGGGTAATAGATTATACCCTCAAGTGCAGGTGCCCATTCCTCGATCTCAGCTTAGTTCTGGCAATTTTAATGGGACCCCACTTTGAACACCTTGTGACTAGCTCCCTCCTTCACCTTTCTATGAAGGTGACATTTTGAGAGAAATAGTTTCAGAATCCCCTTATACAGGTTTTTAAATAAAGATAAGGTTTATCTTCGGTTGCAATGGAAGTTCCTTACAAAAGTACTCTCTAGTTTGGTTAACGTGAAAACAATATATTTGCCCCTGTTTTTTCCAAAACTCTATCACCATAAGCATGAAGGAAGACTTCACTCATTGGATGTGAGAAGAGCATTAGCTATCTACCTGGAGTATACTAAATCATTCTGGACTTTTACATAGCTTTTTGTTACAGTTGCTGATAGAGTTAAGGGCCAAACCAGTTTCCTCCTAGAGAATCCCAGGCATCCATTTATACTACCAGCTGGCTAATGTGACCTTATCCTCTGGAATATTGGCATGTTCTGCCAGAGCACAAGCAGCTTCTGCGTCTTTGCTAGTTCACATATCACTTGTTGACATTAATAAAGCAGAAATTTGGTCATCACCCACACCTTTTCTTCTCATTACACCATTGACTATCAGTCCAGAGATTATGCCAGTTTCGGATGAGTGGTCTTGCAATCACTATTCAGATGAACTCCAAATCCATCTCCATAGATGTTTGCTTGAGAGTCACCTACTGTGGAAATTATGTTCAGTAACTCGAAGAAGAAATGGTTACCTACCTTTCTGTAACTGTTCTTTGAGATGTGTTCAACATGTCCATTCCACAGCCTGCCCACCTTCCCCTCTCCATCAGAGTACATTCAGTACAAAGGAACCGAGGGGGGTTGGGTTGTCTCTGCTTTCTTACCTCACCATGCATTGGGTACTGCTGGGGGAGAATGACATCTGTGCACAAAGTGCACACCCACCCACAATGGAGTGGACATGTGCAACACATCTCAAAGAACAACTGTTACAGAAAGGAAGGTAATTGCTTCTGTCGTCATTTTATAAAGCATATAGTCTTGGATTGTATGCAAAAGACACGTTTAGTACAAATTGGGAAACTGTAGACTAGAGAGATATTTAGTTTTTTCCTACCATTGTAGGTATTCAATATGAATGCACCTGTTCCTCCTGTCAATGAACCAGAAACCCTAAAGCAACAAAATCAGTACCAGGCCAGTTACAACCAGAGTTTCTCCAACCAGCCTCACCAAGTAGAACAATCAGACCTTCAGCAAGAACAGCTCCAGACAGGTAAACTTGTTAGACAAAATTAAAACAGTGTTTTAGCCTAAAAAGGAGGCTTCCAGTGGAGGATAATCCAGTGGAGGATAATCATGGACAACAAATTCCAAGAAACCTGGCAGCCAACTTAAAATTAAATGAAATTTAGAATGTGTAAAATTTTTGTTCATCGGGGGAGTCTCTGCAAAACCGAAACTCTTTAATGAAGAGAATCCAACTGAGGGGAAGTTCTGCATGCAGAATAAAAAAAATTTTGTGGAGCAAGTGTCGCTGCCTCTGGGCCCTATGTTTAGTAACTTCCTAGAAAGATTGTGGAAGTCACTTGAGAATGTTTCCACTTGTTTCAGGCCTGTGTGGTGTGAAGTTCATTGTGGTGTGTGGTGTTTGTTTGTTTTTTGATTTTTTTAAATCGACAAACACCAGTGTACTAACTTGAGGCCTGTTGACACTGACTTCACTGAACCCTACATATCTTGCAATATTTTAATACTGTGGAGTGTGTCAGAATAGCGACTTTTATTTCTGAAAATCATTTTTTTAGGTTCATAAACATTTACTGCTCTACTTGATGCTACTAAGGCAGACTTGGTTGGTTTAAATTGATACCTTTCAAACTTTGGAGAACATAGAAAACATAAACTTCCATTGTTGGTTTTTTATTATAGTGGTTGGCACCTACCATGGTTCCCCGGACCAGTCCCATCAAGTGGCAGGTAACCACCAGCAGCCTCCACAACAGAATACTGGGTTCCCACGTAACAGTCAGCCTTATTATAACAGCCGGGGAGTGTCTCGTGGTGGATCACGCGGCACTCGGGGCTTAATGAATGGATACAGGGGACCTGCCAATGGGTTTAGAGGTAAAAAATAAATATATATATTTTTTATCAAAATTTTGAGACTTTATCTGAAATTTTTTTTTCAGGATCACAGAATGGCACACCGCTTTGTTATGTTGACCCTATTATTGTTTAATACAGAGATATATTGGGAAGATATTTAAGCTTGTGGTGGTGATATTCATTTTGTTCTATCTTAACAAAGCAGTTTAAATTCTAGGCTTCTGCTGGACTGTCTCTGAGAACTGAATGAAGAATCATCTTTTGTTCAGTGTTTGTGCAGTGCCTTGCACAAGGTCCTGGTCCATGACTAGGGTTCCTGGGCATATGGTAATACAAATAATAAATAACAGATTAAGCACGTGTACTAAAGATTATCAGAGAAACATCCTCAGATACCACTTCCCCAGTTTTTTACAGGGTCTTAATGAGAAGATGTAGGTTATTTTACAGATTTGTACACAGTCTGTTGGCGCACACTTTTTTTTATTGAATTTTTTTTTCTTAAAAGTCAGTGAAGTCCCTCAGTGGCCTTTTATGTGTGTAGCATAATTTATGAAGACAGGTTGTGTGCCCTTCAGTAAGCATTTGTATTCTAATTCTTAGGAGGGTATGATGGCTACCGCCCTTCATTTTCCAACACTCCTAACAGTGGTTACTCGCAGCCCCAGTTTAATGCTCCTCGGGACTACTCCAACTACCAACGGGTGAGTTGATATTTAAACTAAAATTATAGGAATAGAAAAATCAGTTAAACTAAATGAAATAACTTGCTTAAAATAGCTAGTAAATAGTTTTCGTAGCGTTTTAATTGCAAAACCTCGACGACTTCATATAAAATGTGCTTAGTTTACAAGTGAAAGTAATGCTTCCTGCTCCACAACCATCCAAATGGCCAGTCTTACTCACCTGGGATTTGAAAATAAAGCTTTTTTGTGACTTTACCAGTAAAAATATTTTTTTTCCTCTGTTGTCATTTATCTGTGGGCAGCCTTTTACACATAGACATACTGGAAAATATACTTTAATCCTGCAGTTGGAACTTGGTTAATGATTCTGTTGATAGATGAGCCAGAATGGAATAGTTTACTTACAAGTTTTGGCGCTGCAATGCTAACATATAAAAATATAAACATAGGGAATGTATCTGTTTAGTAATACAGTTTTTATCACATTTTATTTATCTGTATGCTTGGCAGAATTTGCTTTTTTTTAATTTCAGCTGCTAATTTATTTTTAAGCATTTTTTAGATTTATCACTTTAAATGTTCACAGTTGTACAAAATTATGGACTTATAAGCATTTTTTAGATTTTTATGATGGCTGTCAATGGCAGTTAACTCACGTGATTAACTCAAAAATTAATCACAATGAAATTAATTGCGATTAATCACACTGTTAAACAATAGAATACTAATTGAAATTTATTAAATATTTTGGATGTTTTTCTACATTTTCAAATATATTGATTTCTATTACAACACAGAATATAAAGTGTACAGTGCTCACTTTATCATTTTTACAGTGCAATTATTTATAATAAAAATAATATAAACAAAATAAATAGTATTTCTTTTTTGAGTGCTGTCTCTGTGGGTGCTCCACTTTAGGTGTTCATGTGCCCCTGCGCTTGTAGTTGGAGACTTTTAGTAGCAGTGCCTGCATGGATCGCACATGCGTGGTCCCTGTCTCGTGCTGTTGCAGGCAGTTTACAAATGCTGTGTGACTAACCCGTGTCTACGAGAGGGAGCAATCAGCAGTGCCTCTCCGCTACTTTGTAGTTAATTAATTACAGTCAATTATTTAGTTTCCTTATTAGCAGCTACTTAGCTTGTTTCCCTTTTCTTTTCTCCTTGCTTAAAAACAAAAAACCAAAAAAAACCTCACAGACAGGAACTTCAGAAAAACAGCTGTTTTGAGGGTCATGCCCCCCCCCCCCAAAAGGGTGGGGGAATGCCCGGTTTCCTGGGCTCTCAGTGCCTTGTCTCCAGGCTCAAAGTGCCTGTCCCTGACAGCCACAGTCAGTGTGTTAGCTGCCTGTGTGTTAGTGCCTCCGATGCAGGCACTAACGAAGTGTTGCATTGCCTCAGGCTCACAGAAAGACAGGGAGTGGAGCAGTCTCTTGGACCTGCGTCGGGGCATGAGGCTTGGGACACCACTCCCCAATGCACACGCACTTCACCAGCCTTGGACAGGAATGCTTTCTCCAACTACGTCAGAGTGCTGCGCTGGGCATTGCTCGAGGAAGCACCCAGGTCCCCTCCACAGGACGGGGAATCCCATAGCCGTCCTGTGGATAGTAATAGCACCGGCTGTGCTGACAGTGCTGGGAGCTCGGGTCGCTGAGAGCTTCAGCATTGCTGCAGACAGAGACTTCAGGGAACGGCTCTGGTGCAGGTACTGAGGGGAGGTTGGAGCCCCATACCTGCACGCCACAGTCTACAGCTGCTTCACCAGCAGGCATCCAGTGCCGGCACTTCCTGTGCCCTTGGCGCCGGGAGCCAAGAAGATGGTAAACCCCAGCCCTGCTAGAGCCAGAGACTCTACAGGAGCAGGCTCCGATGCAGGCACTAAGGGGAAATCGAAGCCCCATGCCTCTACACCACGATGTATGTTCATTTCGTGGGCAGGCATCCAGTACTGGCACCAGCTGTGCCGTCAGCACCGGGAGCCAAAGTAGCAGAAATTCCCGGCACTGCTAGAGCCAGAGACTCTACAAGAGCCGGCTCCGACACAGGCACGAAGGGGAAGCCAAAAACCTGTGCCTCCGCACCATGATCTACAAACAGCGGTGTGGTGCTGCTACAAAAAGCAGCTTCTTCGAAGGTGCACCCAGCATGCACAGAGGCGCAGCCAGCAGTGCCGCCTTCTGGCACTGACAGGGAGGCAGCCCCAGGAGCCAGTCAAACCAGCACAGCAGCAGTTCCTCAGACAGAGGGTTTTGGTATTCAGCTCTGCCCCGATCCCCCTATTTGCGGTACCGATACAAGAATGATTCCCTCGGCACCAAGTTTCCCTGCATCCCCAACATCACACACTGTCTCGCTCCTTATTTGAAGGAGGAAGATGAGGAAGAACAGGGAGCTATTTTCTCATACGCTCCTATCCATCAGGAGTCAGTCAGTCCAGGAGTCTCTTGGGGTATATTATGCTGTTCCGAGTACTTACAGTGGTATGGGGACCTCCATGCTGCTCCCATCCCAGTGGGCATACTGGACTCCATGAGTCATATGCCCCACACAAGGGGAAACTGCCTGCCACGGCCAGATCCAGCACACAGTAATTCCCCACAGCTTCTGTACCAGCACCCTCAGTGGTACCAGGGGAAGAGGAGGAAGAACCACCCACTTGCCATCATTGTCCACAGAGGACACTTTAATGCAGGGGTAGGCAACCTATAGCACATGTGCCGAAGGCGGCACACAAGCTGACTTTTCAGTGGCACTCACACTGCATAGGTCTTGGCCACTGCTCTGGGGGGGGGCTATGCATTTTAATTTAATTTTAAATGAAGCTTCTTAAACATTTTTTGAAACCTTATTTACTTTACATACAACAATATTTTGTTTATATATTGTAGACTTATAGAAAGAGACCTTCTAAAAAGGTTAAAATGTATTACCGGCATGCGAAACCATAAATTAGACTGAATAAATGAAGACTCGGCACAGCACTTCTGAAAGGTTGCTGACCCCTGCTTTAATGCCTCCTTCCTCCTAATATAGAGGATGATTTCAAATGTTCCATGGCTTATTTGAGAAGGTGGCCTTCTCTGTATATTTCCCTTGAGGAGGTCTCCATGATACAGCATGGGCTAGTGGACTTTTTGCATACATCTGATTTATTTAAAAAAAAAAAAAAAAAAAAAAAAAAAAAATTGCCCTTCACATGAGTGAGGCACTGATGGACCCTGTAAGGGTCATTCTGTGGACCCCTGCAGCTGCCTCTCCAACTGGCGGGAGGTCCGACAAAGGACATGGATTTCGTGTCCAGTGCCTAATTTCTTAATGATACATGCAATCCAGCGACGTTGGCATGCAACAATAGCCCTGAAACAACTCATGATAAGGACTGGAAAAGACTTGATCAGTTTTGGCCATAAGGCTTACTCCTTGCCTACCCCTCACCTCCGCATGGCCTACTATGCGACATCACTTCATAATCTTGATGTTCGGAGCGCATTGGCTTCTTACATACACAGGACTAAACCATTCCATAAATCACCCACACTGTTTCTATCCATCACTGAATGCTCCAAAAGGAGCACCATATCTAAACAAAGACTTTCCACATAGATCCATAATTGCACAAAACTCTATCATCAGTGCAACTGCCAATCTCTCATGGGGATTCACTCACGTCTCACTAGAGCCCTATCAGCCTCCCAACTTCCATGCACAATGTACCTATGACAGGCGTTTGTAGAGTTGCTGCCTGGGCCTCAGCCCATACCTTTAGACAGCACTGTACCTTAAGAGTAACGGGCAACATCTGACACCTCCTTCAGATGCTCTCTACTATCAGAGGTTACAAGTTCAACTCCAAAGCCCCTCCTTCCATTGGAGGGCACTGCTCTGAAGTCACCTGAAGTGGAGCACCCACAGGGACAGCACAAGAAGAAGAAAAGAAGATTATACACTTTGTGCAGTAACTGATGTTCTTAGTGATGTGTGTCCCTGTGGGTGCTCCACTATCCTTACTCCTCTCCTCTACTTCTTTGGAGTTGGTCACACAGTGTCGGTTAATTGCCTGCAACAGCACAAGAAAGGGACCACGCATATGCAACCCAACCGGGCACTGCTACTAAAAGTCTCCTATAAGTGCAGGGGTGCATGAACACCTAAAGTGGAGCACCCACAGGGGGACACATCTCAAAGAACCTCAGTTACTGCACAAGGTGAGCAACTTTCTCTTTTTAATTCATAGATTCATGGACTTAAGGTTAGATGGGACCATTATGGTCATCTAGTCTGACCTGCATAATGCAGGCCACAGAATCTCACCCACCCAAAATCTCACAGAATCTCCTGTAACAAACCCCTAACCTATGTCTGAGTTATTGAAGTCCTCAAATCATGGTTTAAAGACCTCAAGGTGCAGAGAATCCTCCAGCAAATGACCTGGGCCCCATGCTGCAGAGGAAGGTGAAAAACCTCCAGGGCCTCTGCCAATCTGCCCTGGAGGAAAATTCCTTCCCGACCCCAAATATGACGATCAGTTAAACCCTGAGCATGTGGGCAAGACTCGCCAGCCAGCACCCAGGAAAGAATTCTCTGTAGTAACTCATCCCACCTCATCTAACATCCCATCACAGACCATTGGGCCTATTTACCTGCTAATAATCAAAGATCAATTAATTGCCAGAATTAGGCTATCCCATCATACCGTTCCTTCCATAAACTTATCACGCAAGTCTTGAAACCAAATATGTCTTTTGCCCTCACTACTCCCTTTGGAAGGCTGTTCCAGAACTTCACTCCCTAATTAGACTTCGTCTATTTCAAGTCTAAACTTCCTAGTTCCAGTTTATGTCCATTTGGTCTTGTGTCCACATTGGTATTAAGCTTAAATAATTCCTCTCCCTCCCTGAATTTATCCCTCTGTATATTTTAAAAGAGCAATCATATCTCTCCTCAGCCTTCTTTTAGTTAGGCTAACGAGCCACGCCTTTGAGCCTCCTTTCATAAGACAGGTTTTCCATTCCTCGGATCATCCATACGTAGCCTTCTCTGTACCTTTCCACTTTGAATCATTGTCTTAAACATGGGAGACCAGAACTGCCCACAGTATTCCAGATGAGGTCTCACCAATGCCTGTATAATGGTATAACATCTCCTTATCTTACTGGAAATACCTCGCCTAATGCATCCTAAAACTGCCTTAGCTTTTTAACGCCATATCACATTGTGGCTCATAGTCATCCCAGCGATCAACCAATACTTCCGAGGTCGTCGTCCTCCTCTGTTACTTCCAACTGATGCGCCCCAATTTATAACCAAAATTCTCTATATAATGGCTAAAGCATGCATCTTGCACTTTTCACTATAAATTCATCCTAGTACTATTACTCCAGTTACAAGGTCATCTAGATTCCTGTATGATATCCCGGTCCTTCCTCGGTTAGCAATACTCCCAGCTTTGGTCATCCACAAAACTTATTAGCACATTTCCACTTTTTGTGCCAAGGTCGGTAATAAAAAGATTGGTCCCAAAAAACCGATCCCTGAGGAACTCCACTAGTAACTCCTTCCAGCCTGACAGTTCACCTTTCAGTACAACCCGTGTAGTCTCCCCTTTAACAAGTTCCTTATCTACTTTGTTTTCATATTGATCTCCAACTTTCATATTAACTAATAATCCCCATGTAGAACCGTATCATATGCCTTACTGAAATCGAGGTAAATTAGATCCAATGCATTTTCTTTGTCTAAAATACTGTTAACCCTTTCTCAAAGAAGGAGATCAGGTTGGTTTGGCACGATCTACCTTTTGAAAAACCATGTTGTATTTTGTCCCAATTACCATTGACCTCAATGTCCTTAACTACTTTCTCCTTCAGATTATTTTCCAAGACCTTGCATACTACAGATATTAAACTAACAGGCCTATAGTTACTCGGATCACTTTTTTTCCTATTTCTTAAAAATAGGAACTATGTTAGCAATTCTCCAATCGTACAGTACAACCCCTGAAGTACAATCTCTTTATTGTGAAAGTGTAACTTACAAATGCAGGTTTTTTGCATAATTGCTCTCAAAAACAAAACAATATAAAACTTTAGAGCCCACTCAGTCTTACTTCTTGTTCAGCCAGTGGCTAAGACATACAAGTTTGCTTACATTTACAGGAGATGCTGCCTCCTGTTTCTTACTTACAGTGTCACCTGAAAGTGAGAACAGGCGTTCGCATGGCACTTTTGTAGCTGGTGTTGCAAGGTATTTACTTGCCAGATATGCTAAACATTCATATGCCCCTTTATGCTTCCGCCATCATTCGAGAAGACATGCATCCATACTGATGCTTGTTAAAAATAATTTAATTAAATTTGTGACTGAACTCCTTTTGGGGAGTCTTTGGCTCTCTTTTACCTGCTTTGTGCCATATATTTCATGTTATAGCAGTCTTGGATGATGACCCAGCACATGTTTTAAGAACACTTTCACACCAGATTTGACAAGATGCAAAGAAAATATCAACCGGAGATTTCTAAAAATAGCTACAGCACTCGATCCAAGGCTTAAGAATCAGAAGTGCCTTCCAGAATCTGAGAGGGATGAGATGTGGAACATGCTCTCCGAAGTCTTTAAAAGAGCAACACTCAAATGCGGAAACTTTTTAAAACCCGAACCATGAAAAAAGAAAATCAGCCTTCTGCTGGTGTTATCTGACTCAGATAATAAAAATGAAAATACATCAGTCTGCTCTGCTTTGGATTGTTATCGAGCAGAACCCATCATCAGCATGGACACATGTCTTCTGGAATGGTGGTTGAAGATGAAGGGACATAAGAATCTTTAATGCATCTGGCACGTTGCGACCCGGCTACAATAGTGCCATGTGAACGCCTGTTCTTACTTTCAGGTGGCATTGTAAATAAGAAGCGCGCAGCATTATCTCCTGTAAATTGTAACCAGATTTGGTTGTCTGAGTGATTGGCTGAAGTAGGATTGAGTGGACTTTAGGCTCTAAAGTTTTACATTTTTATTTTTTCAGTGTAGTTATTTTTTGTAGATAATTCTACATTTGTAAGTTCAACTTTTATGCTAGAGATTGCACTATAGTATTTGTATGAGGTGAATTGAGAAATGCTATCTTTTTGGTTTTTACAGGGCAAATATTTGTAATAAAAATAAAGTGAGCGCTATACACTTGTATTCTGTTATAATTGAAATCAGTATTTGAAAATGTAGAAAACATTCAAAAATATTTAAATAAATGATATTCCATTATTGTTTAACAGTGCAATACACTTTCTTAATCACATGATTAATTTTTATTCAAATTTTCACAACTGTGATAAATTATATGGGGGGATGTCAGACTAATTAATGACAGTAAACATTGAGATTCAAAAAGTTAAAGCTTTATAAATAGTTAAAACACATTGTCAGTATCACACATCCAGATATACAAAGTCAATATCTGTAAATCAGCAAATCATATCTGTTTTTACTATTCATTTGCTAGTCCATTTGTAACAAGCCTAAATCAGAATCACTTGACTTTGGCCTTTTAAGTTCTCAAGCAGCATTTTTCTTTCTTTGCCTAGCTGTAAACTTTGATTATTTGTCAATATTATTCCTTGGTTTGTATGTGTTCAGTGACATTCTTATTTACCAATAAAAATTGTAATCCTTCCAAGCCTAAATATGTTACGTAAAGTTTAATCACTTATTCTATGAATACCGTTTAAGGTGTAATGAACCTAACTCCTTTCTAGTCTCGTGAGGCAGATTAGGATTTCCTGCTAAGAATTACAATTATGTATGTTGTCAGTGCCCTCACTGGCAACATTTAACTGAATTCACATAGTGAAAAATGGATGGGTTCTTTCTAAATACTCTTGAAACTTGCTATGTTTAATAGCAAATATTTAACTTTCTAAGGCACAACAAATGACTGCGGTGGTTTAATGACTATAACTTAATTTACTTTTCTCACTTTTACATTTTGTTTAGGATGGATATCAACAGAATTTTAAACGTGGCTCTGGACAGAGTGGACCACGGGGAGCCCCTCGAGGTAATACTCAAATGATATGTTCCTAATTCTGCTGAACTGGAGTTTCTGATGCAATCTCTTAGAGTTGTGGATCACAAAACATTTTATCATATACAATTAATAGGTCACAATCCAAAAATACATTTAAACTTTCCTGGAACTTTTGTTGGAAGTTGTTAATTGGCTATTGAATGAAGTATTTTTGGTCGTAAGAAGTTACATTTGTCTGCTGAGATTGAGGTTTATCTTTGCATCCACACTATTTAGTTGACTTTTTTTCTTTAGTAAAACAAAATGAGCCCTGAAAACTTGAAAATATATTTTTTGGTAAAGCTTTGCACCCATTTCACTGCTGCCCCTACTAGCACAATTTGGAATTTTAATTTTTTGCTGACAAGATTTGCTAGAATTTTGACCGCAGGCCTTTCTTTTGTGCATTTTTTAAAGCTCCCTTGACTTTTTTGAATTTGTATATTGATGTTTCTTCAATTTCAATAAAGATGTGTTGCATTACTGAAGCCCGTTGTGGAGTACTTTTTTATTCCTATAGAGATGGGTGTGTTTTCCCATTGTAAAATCTCCTAAAATATTTCCGGACTTATTTGCAGCTGCACAGTATACTTTGAGAGTGAAACAAAAATATTAATATATTGAAATCACTCAGTCATGTATGAGCTTAAGCTAAATGTTTATCAAATAGCCAAAACTATAGTTGAGCTCATCTTTCTGCATTTGATCTTTAATTACTTTTTCAACAATACTTCCATAGTTTTTCAACGGGCATTTGATAACTACACTACATGTTCTCTATTTCTGCTGCCTAAAATATTGAAATCTATAACATTAGCCACCTCGTGGAAATGTCTGTATGCATTGTCAAAGGGAACTGTCCTAATAAATGGTGTGATGGGAATGGGGATTGAGTGTCTATCGAATTGTGGTGAAGTTATAGCAATGCTGTCCATAAATATATTCCAAATAGGAAAGTCCAAGGCTCATTGCCAGTAAAATGCAGGTAGGTATTTAGCAGAAGGGTGGATTGACTGAAGATAGGTTTTTTAAAATTAGTATGTCTATCTTCAGTAGAACAATAGCTTGTGATCTATTTTCAGAATGCTGTTTGAGACTCTCAAGTGGCTCAATACAAAGGAGCAGGAAAGTGAAAGCAGACCTGCGTCTTGCTGTTTGATAACTTAAGAGACCCTTTAGCTTAATGGCTTTAAAATAAGAATTTTTTTAAAATGCTCACCAATTATTTTTAAAAATCATAGTTTAACTTGCACTGGATCTGTTTATTCCATACATGTGTGGGCGACTTGTGTCAATAGTTGCTGTTTTGTTAAATGAAGGGCAAAATCGCTTTAGAAGTTAAGTTAAATTCATCTGAGATTCTGAGAAAATTATGAAGAATACCAAGAGGAGGGAAACCAAGGAATTGATTAAATGATGTAATAGGCATACACGTGCAATTGTGTTTGAATTGGTAAGGATATTGACTGTGTATTAGTGCAGTAAACATATACCTATGAATTCTAAACCAAAGTTATTGAGACCAAACTTGAGTCACACCCTTTATGAACTCTAAAATGGTCTGATTTGATACAAAATTTAAATGCTGTTTTTATTTTCTAGGTCGTGGAGGGCCCCCAAGACCCAACAGAGGGATGCCTCAAATGAATGCTCAACAAGTGAATTAAACTAATCCACAGGATTATATTAAACGCCAAAAACACACTGGCCAATGTATCATACATGTTACCAGAAGAGTTATTATCTATTGTTCTCCCTTTCAGGAAGTTCATTGTAATGGGACTTTTTTCATTACCCGTAAAGACAGGACTACAGTTGTCAGCTTTATATTACCTGGATATGGAAAGAAACAACATTTGCTCTGCATGTTCTGTCCTAAGCATCATCTTGAGCCTTGCACATGAGATCCAGATTTGTTATTCTTGCTATGAGTAAAGCAAAAAAGGCAATTTCAGGGTGATCAAATCTCCATGGTTATCTGAAGTGGCAGGAAAAAGCAAGACTGCCTCACTTCTGACATTCTATAGTGATGCAACAAATAAAATCGGCAAATCCCTAAAGATTTTATTCTGATGGCAGTTGACAAAATTAAACTTTCTCATGAAAGAAGGATGGAAGAAGTGAAGTGTGGTTTGGCAGAGCAACTGCATTTCAGCTTTTTCATGTTAAAGTGAAGCACTGAACAGTTTAAGATGCATAATGATGCATATATCCCTAACTAGACAAATAAGCTGACAGCCAGCTTTTGATACGCAAGACACACCCTTAGCTACAGCATTCTCCATCACCAGGCTCAGTTTACTGTGGCTAAGAATACATAAATTGCTTTTGTGTAACTCCTGATATAATTGTATAAGGTTTTTTAACCCTTCCCCCTGCCAAAAAAATTAGCTTTGATTGGCACTTTAAAAATTTTGCAACAAATATGGGATATAATCTGGATGGCCACTTGTATATTTGATGTGAAGTATTTAGATCTATCTCGAACATATTTAAGTTTCTTTGATAACAATGACTTTTGTAAGGATTGGTATTGTCTTTATCATTCCTTATGACTTGCACATTGTCTGTCACTAATACTTGACCTTGCTGTATTATCACCTAAGTAAGGGATACAGGTACTGATGGAAATCTCTAATGGATAATCGTAACACTTTTGGTCACATGTCCTTTTGTCTTTCCTGCAGCCTGAAGGTTTTAAGAAATCTCAAATGCCCGCTGCTGCTGCCCTTTTAATTGCTATCTTTTGAAAAGCACCAGTATGTGTTTGGATCGGTTTCCCCTTTTAAGGGAAATGACAGCCAGCAGTTACAATTCTAACGGTATAAGCAAGACAAATAAAACATGTTTATAAAAATTGTATTCTGGAACAATGGTTTTCAGCTATTGATGCAAACTTAATGTGATGGGGATAGACATTTCATAAGCTTATTCTCTAATTCACTTTACAGATTTACATAAGTGTTTTGTTCCCTTTTAAATTATTCTAGAAGTTATAACTCTGATACTTATTATCCGTTGGCTTAATCCATACTAATTGGATTAACTGGGAATTTTTTTCTTTTCCATTGAGACTTTCATGTTCGTTAAATCAACATATGGTGTAGAAGAACTAGCTTGGGACTGAGAGGTGGGAACTCATAAATCCTTATCCCATTTTGCCACTCACTTCCGGTATGATCTTGGTCAGATTGGTTGATCTTTGTGCCTGTTTCCCTATCTAAAATGGGGAGAATACATAGGTACCTCAGTAGAGGTGTTGAGTACAAATGCATTTTATAGCACACTGAAGATGTGAAGTGTTATAAAGGGTCATATTAAGCAACAGCCACATTATAAAACAGAGAATGTTTAATCATGAGGTAATGGTATTGCTTTTACTAAACCAAACTGAAGGGTTTGCTGTCATTTGGAGGATGTTTTATACTGTGTCATGACAGTCCGAAACTTTTTTGACTTTATTATGAAAGTCACATGTATCGAGTTTGGGACTTTCATTTTATCATGACCAGACTGTAAAAACTACAGAAATTAATTAGAGGTATTGTACTTACTGGGAGACATCACAGTTATGTGGAAGCAATGGTAAATAGTCATCTTGCAAACACATTAGTTGCTTGGGATGGCACTTTTTTTTCCTGAGCAATTAAATGATATACCTTGCAGTATGATGGCAAGTCACTTTTGTGACCATACAGCAAACTGCTGCTGGTGCAGTCCCATTTAGTCGTCTGTTGCTATTTCCTTACAGTTGGAAAAAGATAAGCTTTTTAATGTTGCTTTTTAGAAAAATAAGGGCGTCTTCTCAGTGTTTTTGTGTTGATCTGTTTATAAATAAGTAGTAGACAAATAGCCATTCAGCTTTCTGCTGCATCCCAACTGACTCTTAAATAATTTTAGTTTTTCATTGAACTTACAACATACTTAACTGAAGGACATTGAACAGATCAGGACATTCCATTTTCCAAAAATATGGGCATATCCATTTATTTTCAATTATATCATTTAAGTGAACTAATAAAATGGGGGTAATTGAGACCTGTTATTTTGAGGTGTTATCTTGTGAGCTTGTGTGTGAGAATGGCCATTAGATAGTATAACCCTTCTACTGTATGCTAATGATACATAGAAATGTACTATAATCATCTGTAGTACATAAAACAAGTGCTTTGAAATAGATATGTAGCCTGAATGTTCACTCTAATTCCATTAATCTTAACAGATGTGTTAATAAACCCCTTGCTGAAAACTGACCTTCTCCATCACATTAAGGTTCATAGATCCACTAACTAGTGTTCCAGCCTGCACTACAGAAGATAGGACCAGATATGTCCATCATTGGCATAGCTGGTCACACCGGTCTAGAGATGTTTCTCTGCTTCTATTCTGCTTCCATGGTGCAGACAGGACAAACTAAACCTCTCCTGCTGTAGAACTTTTCTTTTAGAATTTCATTATGCATTTAAGAATTTCAGATCTCTTTAGCCTCTGCAGTCCCTGATTTGACTTCAGATTTGATTCTCTCCCAACAGAGAGCATCCCCAGTACATTCTTCACTCCTGAGGGTCCCTGACTGATACACAGCAGCCACATATAGTTGCTAATAAGCTTGCTGACAAGGAAAACTGTATGCTTGGGTAGTCGTGCTCGAGGGTTTTAGCTGTGGCCTGTTCTTAGCAGGTACCAAAGACCTCAGAATGAACCAGGCCTGCTTCTCGTCACCTGAGCAGCAGCCAAAGCTCATCTGGAGATGGTACAAGTGGCGCCACACCACTGCACACCCCAGCTTTGATGACATTGGTTATACTGAGCCATCTGATTAACTATTGTCACATCAAGCTCTTAGGGGAGTAGTTGAAGCCAGTGAGGAGAGCACCACCTGTGCTGCTTCTGCATATGGAATATCAGATAAGCTTCCACCTCCCTTTGGTCTATGGAGGATTGAAGCCAAGCAGTCAGTCTCAATGGATACCCTAGATGGTAGTTAAGGGTTTGTGAGGCTTGACTCCCAGCTCCTAATGTACTTTCCCTTCATAGCATATATTCACAGATTCATATGGCCTGACTAATATGGTCATTACCCTGAAGCAAATCACCCAGAAGCTTGTATTCTATGGCTGGACCTTCTCTGCCTGATTCTAATGCCTGTTGGATTCACCTGAGCTCCTTCCTAGGGACTTGCAGCCTTTAACATCTCAGAAGAATCATTAAAGGAAGCACTCCCAATCCTCACCCCATTGCACAGGAGACCCCTCCTCACGAAAGCTCTCTTGGGAATGATTCAGAGAGGACTTTTTAACTTGTTTCTGGAGAGTTTTCATTCCTGATCCAATTACTCTTGAGTGAGTGAGTTTGGTGGATTTCCTTCCTAAGGAGCCACAGACAGGTGAGGGGATTCTTCACTTCCTAGGAACTTTGAGGCAACTACAGCAGCCCAAGAGACCTCTAGCATCCAGACTTATGCGTTGATGTCTTGTCCTCTCTATTCAGGAGACTTCAGATTTTGGGAGCTTCTCTTCACAAAATGGCTTTGGCCAGTCACATTTTGTCCAGGATCTCACTAGATGGTCAGTTTCTTTCTTGCCAGGTTTGGCTTAGATTCTGGAGTAAGAACACTCTAGCTAAAATTATCTGTTTGCACAGGATCTTAGGAAAAGTAATCTCTGAGTTGGATAGGACAATAGAAATTCTATCCTCGTATAAACCCAATATTAAGGACTTAATGGCAATATAGGAAAGCAAAGCAGCTTTTAACCCCCTCTGATCAAATATAACTGGATGAAGGGCTCTGACAAAGTGAAACAGACCCAAAATCCAACTGATCCAGAAGAAACCTGGACATTCTACTTCTGATTCCAAGTCTTCTGCATGGCCTCTTCATAGCCCCATCTAAACCAAGTGATCAGCTTTGAGTCCTTAGAACTCAGAATTCACCTAGCAGACTATTGAATTCTAATCCCCTTAAACATGGGGTGGGTTTTTTGGGCATTAAACAGCTCACTTCGTAGAAATGTGCTGTTTTTCCCAGACTTCTGCTATGTAACCAGTGTCTAGCCACTAGAAGAACAGGGACATGAAGAAGGCTATTCACTGTCTTTTGTGGATTGTGGCAATGGAATCAGTTACCTTCAGAGATGTTTTTTTTGTAGAGCAGTTGTTTTCAACCTGAGGTTTGCATGCTTTCAGGAGGGCCACAGACTGTCTTAAGGGGTCCATGAAAGGTGACTATGAAAATAAATTGAAAACTCGGAAGTGGTGGTGTTACCATAGAAGTCCACAGTTTAGTGCCCTTTCTCATGCTGTGTCAAATGCTGGGCCGAGCACTTGCAGTGTTTATAGTAGAATTCTATTTAATCAGTTTTCGGCCCAGGACTTTTATTATAGGGGTCTGTGGACCACAGGATGAATTTCCAAAGGGGTCCGCACATCCATTAGAAAATTTTTAGGGGTCTGCAAGTGAAAAAAAGGTTTGAATATCATTGCTGTAGTACAACAGTGGAAGCTCTGACTGATTATAAGAAATGTTAATACACCTATAGTTTCAATAGGCTGAGCCTAGTGGAGATTCTGTATCCTGGATGAACACACTGTAGTGGAACAACGTGTGTATAAAGCTCTAGAATCTTCACTTGTCCTGAAACTCAGTGCTCCTTTTGGAGGCTGAAATTACTTAGGAGCTTGTGTTTGTCTTGCTGTGTGATTGAGAACAAGGTCTCTGACAACTTTCTTTCACAGCATCAGATGGTCTGGACACTTGTTCAGTGAAAAAAAACAATTCTACAGTATCTACTGGCTGGAACGCTAAGATATCTGATATGCTGTCATGGCCCTGTCTCCACTCTTCAGAAAGATCATGACCATCATAGTCAGCTCATCTAATATGACATATGTTATCAGAACATTCCAGAAGGAGGCCTAACTCCTGTTCATCTGGCCCGAAGAATATATTTTTTTTCTAAGGGCTATATGTATCAAAGGGACATTGAATTCTACAGCCAATTGGCTTATTTATCAGAGGGTTGACCTAGCAGAATAATCATTTTTTCTCAAAGGTTTTTGTAGAACTGATACCAGTTTAGCACTCTGCAGATGGATCTGTTTGCCTCTTGTTAAATACAAAACCTCCCCAACACTTTTTTCCAGAAAGTGGGTCCCAACTGTAGGGGCATCATATGCTCTGCCTCAGAGGGACAAACCGGTTTTCTGTATGTAGTATTCTCCCCTCTTCCCCCCCCCCCCCCTTCACAGAGCCATTTTTCTGATAAGGCAAAATTATCTCCTCCTGGCCCAGGAAGCCAGCTCTGATCTCAGATCTGATAAATCTAATCTCCGGGTAGGGTGATGGGATAGCAAGTGTGAAAACTTGGGCTAGAGAATAGGGGGTAATTGGCACCTATAGAAGACAAAGCTCCGAATATCAGGACTGTCCTTATAAAATTGCGACATCTGGTCACCCTACCTCCAGCCCTTCAATATTCTTGTCAAGGAGTAATCTTTATCCTAAGACCCTGTTGTGTACTTACCTGGACAAACAGAGGGAGACTAGCTAACTGGATTTTGAAAAGAAATCTAAAGACTAACATTATGGTGAAAAATGCATTCTTGGAAGCAATTAAGTGCATACTGATACCTAGTTTTGCTTCCTGATGTAACGGAGGATGATTCCCTATCTTCAGTGGGAATGAAGCATACTCTTAAGATTTCTCTTACACTCTAAATATGGAATTCAAGCTAGCCACCTTGAGAGTTCAAGAGGTAGCTTTGTCACCCATCTTGCCTATTAGAAGGAGAAAGCTTTTGTACCTACTCAGACACTGAGCATCTTCTTAGGTAGCATAACTAATATCTTCTCAAATTCACTGGACTCTGCTGTGGAATTCAAAACTGAGTAGTCAGTGCTAATGATAAATTTGAGCCTTTGAGAGAAATCTCCCTTGAACTTCTTTACGTGAAAGTGGCATTTCTAGTAATGTCCATTAAGGAGTGTTAGAGATTTACACTGATTCTATGCTTTCCATATCAAAGGGGATCCAGCGGGCCATTTTGGAGGCTTCTGAAGTCCCACCCCTTCAATCCTGTGGGCTCATTTCTCTAAGAGCTGTGAGATCTTCATGCACTTTTTTAAAATAAGGAAATTTATAAAGTGACATTATTTTTCCCTCTGTTCTTTTAACTGGATATTGTCACATCTTCTAATGTAGCCTTTTGACATTGAATGTTACAGGCAGTGGTTTGCTAGTCGATATACCTTCATATTGTAAATGGCTCACCTCAGAGAGGAGCTGCTGCTAGTATTTTGTATCCCAATTTTTCAAAAGCCTTCCATGGATGGGTAATGCTATTAAAATTCTGTTCATAGATCTGTGGACCTAGACTCGATGAAGAACAGGAAAGTTCCTTTTGCTAACTAGAAATATTCTTCAAGAACCCAGGTCTTCAGATCTGTGTTTGGGATGTAAAGGGGGTTGTACTGAGAAATTGTTTGGTTTTGACAAGTTTAGCTATTCCACTTCTTCTGGAGTTGGATTTATCAGAATTGGATATTGTGATACTATGTACCTTTGAATGGTAACTTCCTGATTCTGGAAGTACTCAAACTGAGCAGCATCTCCAGATGGGTGTAATTAGCCCACCCCACCAGTGGCAGACAAATCTCCAATTCTTTATTATTCATTTTTAATCATCTGGGGGTTCAGTTTATATATTTACCTGTACATCTTTACAGTTTTTCATCTTCACATTTAATGAATGAATCTGTTCATGGCCAGTGTCAAAACTTAAAAAAAAAAAAATTTTTTAAAAAGTACTTTATGCTTCCTTCCCTCTTATGCACACACACTCCGCTTACATTTTATAGGATTGTCTTGTTACTACCCCTTTCTTGATACTTTCGTATTATCCCGGTAATTCAATTCACTTGCTCACACTGTACTATTTAACAGCCTTTATATTGTTAGCAAAAGTGGAGCTTTCATTAGTATTGCTAGTTGCATGGAAATAAAGTACACTTTTAGTAGAATTCTTTATCTAAGAAGTTTGCTATATTGTAAAACCCAATATTTACTTTGAGTTAAAATCTCTCAAACATTCCCAATGGAATCTGGTTTTAAATTAATTTTTTTGGGTGGGGGAGGGCTCAAATTGTATCCATGTATAAGAAATTTAGATCTTGGAAATTCATAAAGCCAGGGATGAGTTAAATAAGTATCTATGCAAATATCTTGGATCAGGTTTTGTTTTGAAAAGATTGATACGACAAGTTTGAGGTTACCAGCAACGAGAATAAAATAGTGCCTGTGCAGTCTTTTCCTGAAATTGATAACCTAGAGTGCAGGTTGGTAAATTTTTTTCATATCACTGGTCCAATATGGTGAACTTGCAATTTTTGCATAAAAACTTGACAGTTGGAATTTTATTAAGTAGAGCTTACATATTACAAGCTTACTTATTTTTATTGAATGAGAAACAAGAGTACCAAAATATTTTGCAATCTTAGTTTCTGAAAAATTGATAGATATTGAACTAGCTAGTGTGTTTGCACTAGCACAAATTCATTGGAATGTATTGTGAGGGATGGATGAACAATGCATCCAGCAAATCCCACTGATTTCAAGCCTCTGTGTTTCTCTATCATTGAAAAGGAGATACCTACCACTTGGCTTCCCTGTGAGGTAGTAAATAGGGTTAAAGAGGAATGTTTGTACAGTTTTGTGATAAAGGGCTCCCTCTGTAAATACATGTTATTTTCTTCATCTCTGGTGTAGGATACCAGAAAATTTCAGATTAAAACAAGCCCTACCCATCTTCTAAATCTACTATGTCTCACAAAGCTGAAAAGGATAGGGAGACTTCTGATGTAAAAACAGGGAAAAGGAAGAGGATTAGGAGTGCAGGGAGATGTTTGGCACAAATGTTTTGTGTAGAGAAACTGACTTGAGAAGACAGGGAGAGAAATTACACATAATGGAGCTTTCATTCTATGCTGGAGGAGATGATTTAGCAGTCTAAAGATAATGCTTGAAATACTTATCCCGGTGTGACCAGTTCCAATCAAGTCTAGTTGGATTAGACTGCCATGTTCAGAATAAACAGTTTTCTGGAGTTCCAGAGAATTTTTCAGGCCAGAACTGAAAGCTTATAGCTCTGTCGGCTGTGTGTGGATGTGAAGAGTCAGGTTTGCCACATCTTAATAAATTCATCCTCTCTTGTGTAGTATTCTGGCCTTTCTCAAGATGTTAATGAAGTTGTGGTGCTTTAGATCTATAAAGTGTTACATGAATTAACGATACTACAGTATATTCTCGTTTATGGGGATGGCTTCCAGAAGGTGGGTATAGCCCAATGATAGCTAATGGTAATATTGCTTAGCTGAAACAATATTAGCATTATGTTAACTAGTGGTTGACTAAGATGCTAATTACTTTTTGGCACTAGAAAAATACATTGGGGGTTTTATCTTGATATTTGGATAATTGTCTGGTGTTTCAAGACTTCGTTCAAAGACCTGATGGAGCTCTAAGGAAGTTTATTGTGAGCACTTAACATCTTAATCAAAAAGGGTAAGTATTTATTTTTTGCTGGTTTTTACAGAAAAACAGGAGTTATTGAACAGTTTTGACTACAAATCTTTTCTCTTTGTTAATAGCACTACTTTCACTTGTTTAGCTGCTGTGATGTTACACTAGTTTTCAAGTCATAGCCTTTCAGCTTGCTGATACAGGATGAGAATGTCTAACAAAACAAGAAGAAAACATTTCAGGTTGTCTTTATTGAGCATAAAAAAATTAGGCAGGGAGAGAGGAGACAGCACCCTCAATCTTTTTTCCTCTGCAGCTCACTTAATGAGCCCATACTCTAATCACAGAAGCTAGGGCTTCAGTCTCGAAGGTGATAACCCTGTCAGGGCAGAGCATACAGCCCACCAGTAGGACAAGGATAAAATAATCTGACATAGGAGTGCAGAGTGCTTAAGCAACTTTAATATGTAGTATCTTCTATTGCAGGGATCGGCAGCCTTTCACAAGTGCTGTGCCTAGTCTTCATTTATTCACTCTAATTTATGGTTTCAGGTGCCAGTAATATATTTAACATTTTTAGAAGGTCTCTTTCTATAAGTCTATAACATATAACTAAACTATTATTGAATGTAAGTTAAATAAGGTTTTTAAAATGTTTAAGAAGCTTCATTTAAAATTAAATTAAAATGCAGAGCTCCCCGGACTGGTGGCCAGGACCCGGGTAGTGTGAGTGCCGCTGAAAATCAGCTTGCATGCCGCCTTCGGCACACGTGCCATGGGTTGCCTACCCCTGCTCTATTGAAAGGTAATTGCTGTGACTTGGCTAAACTTGCGCAGGAAATCAATAACAGGTTCAAGAGTGGAAGCCAGATCTGCTGCTGTTGTGCCTCTGGCAGAAAGCTGATTCTTCAAGTGCTGTTCCTGTGGGTGTTCCACTTCAGATGTCAGTGTGTCCTGGCACTGTTGATTGGAGATTTACAGTAGTGTCTGTGTGGGTCACGCGTGCAGTTAGGTGTCTTGGTGTCACGTCTACGTGTGCAGGACCCGAGGCCTTCAGTTCCTTCTCAACCATCCTTGACTGAAGATGGCGCTCAGGGGCAAGTTCATTATTGCCAAATTTTTTAAAAAGAGATCAGTTTAAATAGTCTTTAAAAATGTATAGTGTTGGTGCTAGTTTTAGGGGGGGAAAACTTTACTTAACCAGTTTACCCTCCTCCCACCAAGGCTGGTTAATGTCAGAGATGTTCGGCTCCCCAGGCTTTAAGTGATGCGACTCTTGCCATGAAGCAATGTCTGTTTCGGACGGACACTCTTCATGAGTCCGATGTCTTGGGGAGATGCATATCCCGCAAAAATGCCCCCACTGCAGTAATCTGAAAGCAAGATCCCAGCGTGACCAAGATCTCCACTTGAAAATGATAATGATGGAGAAATCTCTCCAACCAGAGCCAGATCAACGGCCCTCCTCTCTTGGCACCACCCCACAGGAACGAGACATGCCTTCCTTGAAAAGACTGAGAAAAAGGGTGCAGATGTCTCTGCAGAGAGCACTGTGGAAACATAGACAGTCTCCTGCTAGTTCGCTATCTCTGATGCCGACACAGGCTCGGGTGAGCACTTGTGATGCTCCGGGCACTTCCTGCACTGCTGAGTCCCAAGCAAAGAAGGCTGAGTTGAGGCACAGACAGCAACATGCCTCCTCCATGGCACTGAATTCACCCTTAAGGGACCCCCAGGCCCTATGTCTCCGCCCCTGGCACCGACACTGCAGTTGGCAGCGGCTGAGAAAACTGAGTTGACACCGACCACACCGAAAACATCAACAGCACATCTGAGGGCACCGACAAGAGCGTTCCCAATGGCACAGACATCAGAACTGCCACAGAATCTACTGCAACAGAGAGACTTGGCTGTGTCGCTGGCACTGCAGTCCCCACTACTCGGTACCAAGGGCTCTCCTGTAAGTTAGAGGAGATCCCCGTACTTCTCATGGTGCGGTACACTTGTCCAGTGATATGCAGGAACCATGCACTTTCTCGCCACACGACTCATCACTGAAAGACTTATAACCAACCTGGAGCCAGATGGGTCCTAAATACCCTTATCAGCTGGCTTATCCATGGTATGGACCACTGTGGATATATTCATCGATGGCCTTCCCAATGCAATGGGCACATTGGGAACCATGGGCAACTTATCAGGCTCCCCACTCCAGGCTACCCACAGCTCAGAGAGGTGAGCTGAGGTCTTATCCCATCTCTCCCACTCTGCAGCCAATGAAGGCTCAGCATGTTGGGGATGACACAGAAACAGCCACCGATCTGGAAGCGACATCTGCTCACAATTTTTCCTCCTCCCCGGATAAGGGAATCATGCCGCCACCACCTACCTTGGCAGATTACTTCAGACAGTTCCTGGAACTGTTTGAGTCGGCTAAAGCCAGGACGTTCTGTTGGAGGAAGTGCATGGAAACCAATAGAAGCTGGTACAAATCTTGCAACTTGCATCTACTTCCAAAATCACTCTGCCCATTGATGATGCGATCTTAGAAACAGCGGAGACAGTCTGGCAGACACCAGCCTGAATTCCACTGATATGCGGAAGGTTGGATAGAAAGTATTATATCCCCACCAAAGGGGTGGATTTCCTTATCTCGCACCTGCCTCCCAACTCTTTCATGGTCGATACTGATAATCAGCGTGGCAAACAACTACAGTTTCAATCGACCCCATATGAACAAAGAACACAAGAGGCTAGATCTCTTCAGACAAAAAATGTACTCCTCGGTGACAATACAATTCTGAGTCGCCAATTACTCAGCCTTGCTGGCAAAATACAGTTATGATAATTATGGGAAACTCAGCTTGTTCACAGCAGAGCTCCCCAACGAGACAGTCACAATTCCAAGCCATTGTAAATGAGGGTCAACTCACAGCTAAAACAGCCCTCCAAGCATCTTTGGATGTCGCAGACATGGCAGCCAGAACCACGGCCGCAGCCGTAGTCATGCGCCAGCCATCCTGGTTACAATCCTCTGGCATACCTAAAGAACTCCAGACTGAGACTTGAGGACCTACCTTTTGACCAAGAGAAGCTTTGTGAGGCAAGTGTCTGCTCAAAACAACCCCCCCTAAGAATTTTCATCTTCTTTGCAGTTTCCTATGGGGTCAAAGTGACAGAGGCTTCCCTCCAGGTGTGTTTCCTCCCAGCCAGCCCAAGCAGCCAGAGCTTCTCTTCTCCCTTGCTTGCAGTTGGGGAGCATAGCTCCCTATGGGGTTCCCTGGTGCATATCCTGCTTCTCCTTCTCTCTGTTCCAAGATTTGAGGAATCCCTCCCACAGAGCTCAAACTACCTTAGCTCCTTGATTTTGCTGCCTCCCTCCTCTACCCCACCCCCGTTGGGATTAGAGAAGGAAGAAACCCCTCTCACTAGTCAAGCTGATGGGCTCTTGTAACCTTGACCCTCCACTAAGCTTGGGAAAGGGCAGCATCTCCCTTCTGATCCAGGTATCTAAGTGGCTGCTCTCAGTTCGGGCTCCCTCTCTGCTTCTGGTGGAGCAGTGTGGGCATAGGACAGCACCTGGATCTGGAAGGCACAGCGTAAAGCTCCCCAGGTAGGCACTTCTTCCTCACAGTATCCTCTGAGTTAATGTGTAACACACCTGCATTTTATGGCAACTATAGCATCTGTTTTTTAAAGTAATTATCCACGTAAGCCATGTATTTTAGGTATAAATGCAATTTAACATCTGAAAGATCCTGTGACCTACCAGTTCTATGCAGCTGGTGAGCAGCATACAGAGCAGTCTGTGGACTTTTAAATGTTCATCGCTATCTTTTCTGCATTTATTGTTTAATTGGGTGGTATTTCTTACATTCTAGAAAGGGGGTAAGAGATTGTACAAATCAAACTTTTCAATATGTCGGTGATCATTTATTTTTAAATCTGTTCTAAACAAATCCTGCTTACTGTGTCTCCTTCCACATCCTGAACTCTGTGATTGGCAGTACAAAAACTTTTCAGTATGAAGAACATCACTGAAATGTATCACAGCAAAGATATGTATCATGCATAAGACTAAAACAGTATAGTATGCAATTAAACATATAAATAACTGTAGAAATATCACCATCTATGTATGCAGAAAATGATGTAGTAGAAGTAAAGCATATGCTGCACTGTTTGCATGCTGAGGAAAATTACTTACAGAAATCAGGATTTTATAAAACTATCAATTAAGCAGGCAGTCCAGAACAGTATTTTAGGTACAGTAGAACCCTGTTTATCTGGCTTTCTGTATTAACCAAACAGGTAGTCTCGCTAGATGGCGCTGCAGCCTTGCACTTTTCCATTATCTGAATTTTTGATTATCTGATCTGGACCAGTTAGATTGGATAAATGGGGTTCTGCTATATATGGATTCTGTGGGAGTGGTAACAGCAAAAGAATGAAGTTAAGCCCAGATCCACAAAAGTATTTAGGCTCCTAACTTCTGTTGAAATCAGGAGAAGTTAGGAGCCTAAATACTCTTGTAATTCTCAGCCTAGTATAAAGGCTCAGGGAAAAAAAGGCAAATTAAAAAACTCATTTCATGTAATTTTTAGTTATATAATTCATGATTTTTGAAGTCTGGTGGTTGTAGATATACTTTCATTAAAAGTTAAAGAAATTTGTATTGAGAAAGATTTCATAGGAGATAGTATACTACCCTTTGTGAATATTTGGAAACCAAGTTCTACACACAAGTAGTGAAATGTGAAAAAGCAGTAACAATGGAATGAGAGGCAAAATAACAGCTGAGAAATGAAATTCCCAATGCCAGATCAAATGAAACTGAAGAAGTTTTGACACATCCAGGAAATCAGTCAGCCTTGTAGTCCCATGATCCAAAAGAATAAACCTGTAATTTTGTGTTTAAAAAAAAAAAAAAAAAAAAAAAATTGAATTAGGAATTGCAAATTATAATAAAAACATGGCATGTTGCGCTAGTAATACTCACTGCTAAAACGATTTACAATCATTGATATTTTGTTAGCTATTAAATTATAAATTAAATAGCTGCAATGGCATACATCTGCATAATGTTAATAAAGATAAATGAAGTACCAAGAATAAGTAATAAATTTTTTTTTACAATGGATTACAAGAAAGGGAGTCCAATTTCTGCAAATCAGAATGAATAAGACACATTTATGCAGTGCTACGAGACTTTATGCATTAATTTAAATTGATAAGACATTTTAAACCAGGGTTCACCAACGTGGTGCCTGCGGACGCCATGGCACCCGCGTCCTGGCCGGCGGTCGAGCATCCACCAAAATGCTGCTGAAATTCGGCAGCATTTTGGCGGCAACGCCTCTGGATGACGTCACTTGTCGGCAGCATTTCGGCAGATGCTTGACCACCGCCACAGTCCTTCATCTGGTGCCCGCCAGATGAAAATGGTTGAGGACCACTGTTTTAAGCACTAAAAAGCGTGTGTTTGTATATTTTATTTTGGTAGGAAGTATGTAAAAAATTTCACTGATACAAGTCTCCTTTAGCAGTTCAGTACATCCTTTCAGATAGGGAAGAGCTAGTTACCTTGTCTAGGCAGTGGAACTTACTGTGCCTTTAAGATCACAGCCCTGGGAAGCAGGTGCTGAGATGTACTGTGCAGGAGGGGATCACCTCTGCCATCCAACCTCTATTTTTGTAAATTCTGCAGAGGGCTTTGGCCATGTATGATATCCTTTATCCTCCTTACCCTTCGTATCCTGGGGGTTTCCCCTTCTGGCAGTGCCTCTTAACCCTGGTTTCTACCCCCTCCCGTATCCTGAAGAGGCCCCTTTTCATTAATATTCCATTGCCAGTTTAATCAAAGCATGCAAATACTGACTTACAGAAATCCACAACTAGTAATTGGCTGGAAACACATCTAAAGATAGATAAATTGCCTGTTACGTTTTACTCTTTTCAGTAGGTAGTGACTGGAAAAAAGTCTGTGCTTTTCTTACCTTGTTCATTCTGAGTAATGGAGTGCTTATTGATGAATTCTTCTGTCACATCCTTGAAGTGTGTTGCAAATGTCACTTTCTGTGGACAATGTAGGCAGTCCACAGAGACAGAATAGACAGCATAAGTTTTTATTAACTTAAGCTTTGAGAAACTTCTTTCTGCAAATGCTATGAACACTGGAGCTGTGAGAAACACCCATGGAACAATACATCAGGGCCACACTCATGCTGAAAATGAATGGAAGTGACTCAAGTGCATCAACAGACCAGCAAAACTCCAGAAAGACTCTGGAGTTCATGTACCAGGTTGCACACATCTACATTCCCAATATTGTCTTCAGAACTTGTCAGAGCTGATTCCAGGTTACTGCACAATTTGTTCAATTCACTTGTTAGGAAAAAAGTTTGCAATGTTTTTTTCACATCACACACAAATCCAAACACATCCATGTGTTCTTGCAATAATTCAAAACATTATCCCAAGCTCATGAGAGCAGCCTCGCCAGTGTTTATCACAGCAGTGAAGAAGTTAAATTGAAATCTTTTCTGCATTGCCAATAACTTGATTCTCTGCTTTGTACCTGAACAATTTATTTTCTGTGGATTTGTTTTAGTTTTGCAGGCACTGACATTTCTTCTGTATGTTTAGCAATTAACACCTCTTCAACTCTATTTTCATGTTAATTCTGTATTTGGCTGAGTAGCTTCAACTAATTTGCTGACATCAAGATCAAGCACTGTGCTCTGACATTTTTTTGCCTCCTATAATAATTTTAAACATTAAATTGTGCCAAACCACAAGTGAGATAATGAACTTAAATGAGAATTCAGCCACCAGTGATCTGGTTTCTCCCTGTTCCCCATTATCTCTTGCCATTTCTCTCAATTTCTACAGTGCTGATTGTGTGCACTCCATCTGAAAGTGCAGCGTACTGACACTTTCAAGTTTGCTCCCTCATCTTGTGTTGGAGAGACATTAATGTTTTCACACTGGATTTCAAAACTCTCCACCTTCTGGTTGAAGCTGCAAATATAGTGTGCGTTCATTAAAGAACACTTGAAAAAAAGTTTTGACCAGTTTGAGAAGCTAGCTGTGTCACTCAACACTAGATTTAAGGAATGGCATTCTCACAGAAGAAAAATGCCTTTTTTGTTCTTTTGACTTAAATGAACTTGCGCACCCTGATGCTGTCCTCTCATGTTAGATCCATTGTCATATCCTTGTCCCCTGTACATAGCATCTGTCACACCATGTCTAGATAACTCCTAAAATATCTCACATGATGGAGCCTTTCTGGTAGTCTCCTGCACATTCAGAAACGATAGGAAGTGCTCTTCAATGGTGATACACTAAGATCCAAAAGAGGTATCTCAAACTGACAGATATTTATTTCTTGTGACTTATCTCAGATGTGCAATCCAAAATAAAGGATTCTTCATCTTGTTTGTTTAATTGTACCTGTTACCTTTCTGAGGTCAATACAAAATATTTTTTAGGGTAGGGCTTAAGTAATGGTGTTTTTTAGTGAAAAATTATCTTACATGTTCTTTCGTCACAGGCTCAAATTTAGCCACTTACTCAACTTGGCTTAAGATATTTCCACTTCCACACTTGGTAAGTTTTTTCCTTGGATCCATGAAATGGTAGGTTCTGTTCAGCTAAATGAAGAACAATGGCCACAGTTCTTTCAAATACAACATGCAAATGTTCTCTCTTCAGTGTGAGCAACGATTGTGAAGTCTGGTCAGTTGCATACTCAGTTTTCATTCATAGTTCCAATTCTCTTTCTTGTATTTTCAGTATGAACATGGCTTTACTTGTGAGTTTGAGTTATGTGGCTATTTGGCCATTCCCAAAAACCACCATCGATAAGGTTGCTTACTAACAACATCTAATTTGCAACAAGCACAGAACAGTAGTCCACTTTCCTGGAATCTATGAGCTAGTGTTTGTATATTTTCTCAAATTTTCTTTTGTAAACTACCTTCGGTTGTGAGTTGGATAACTTTTTTACATTTAACTTGCACTAGTCAATGTGTCCTATAGTTATTCTTTATCATCTATGAATTTGAGCTAGGTTAAAGGATCACTGATGTTAAAAAGGGATGCTGGAATTAGTGGAATGTCTTCTGAGCTATATCTACTCTTGCAGTGGTGAAATAGTGGTATAACTTAAGTATTTCTTGCTCATTTTTTCCCCCAATGTACTTGTAAGCTGCTTGATTGGTTTTCTGGGCTCATTCTACATTCAAAGAGCTGCCAGGAGTCTCCCAAAACAAAATGACACTGTTCAAATGCATCTTGTATGTTTCTCAATCCCCTCCTCTCCCCCCAATATGGGTTGGCTGTATGTGATGGAAATTTTTTAGAACTTCCTGACTCATGTGAATCAGGGCCCAGCTGTGGAAATTGTTACAGTGAGAATACAGAAATCAGAGTGAGGTAATGCTAAGCATGCTACTTGTAGCCAGCTCTCTTACACATGCCTGACCCTTACCTTCCGTCTTGCTTACTTTCTCATCATAATACAATAACAAGAGGACATTCAACTAAATTGAAAGGCAATACCTATGTGGACTTAAAAAGCATTGTTTTAGGTTCATGTTGGGGAAAGGGTTACATACCCCTTGCCTTCCCTGGTCTAGTGATACTAGGTTGGGCCTAAGCCTTCTGCAGTCCCTTCTGTAAATAATAAAAATCCTTTGTGTTAATCTTGACCATCAAAGAGTATTCCTGTATACCACCTACCTACTTCTAAACAGCAGCACATAATGTAACTAGTACCTGCAACTGTACACCAAAAAGGCAATGTGTCATATCTCTAGGGCATTCAGTAGGTGTGTCTAACTGGTTCAGCTACACTATCCTTTCCATAACAGTGGTAGCACTACACCTGCTAAATGTCCCTTAACTGCCCTCTTACATACAGTTACAGTATGTATGTACTGTTATTAGACAACCACAGCCGGCTTTTGCCATCTGCCAGGCTGTTTAACTGCGGTGTAGGTGTGGCATGAACTCTGGGACCCTCTCATCTCGCAGGGTCCTACAGTCTGCCTGTCTACACTATAATTAAACAGTGGCCTCTTAGCCCCAGCTGGGCTCAGCTGAGAAGGGCCAGCCCTGGGTTTTAATTGCTATGTCTGGCTTGGTCTACACTATGCGTTTAAACCAATTTTAGCAGCATTAAACCGATTTAACGCTGTATCCGTCCACACTACGAGGCCCTTTACATCGCTATAAAGGGCTCTTTAAATTGGTTTCTGTACTACTCCTCAATGAGAGTAGCGCTAAAATCAGTATTACCATATCAGATTAGAGTTAGAGTGGCCGCAAATTGACGGTATTGGCCTCCGGGCAGTATCCCACAGTGCACCACTGTGACCGCTCTGGACAGCAATCTGAACTCGGAT
>NC_133772.1:69700067-69904747 GCF_003597395.2 Chelonoidis abingdonii
GACATTTACCCAGAACCACCCGCGACAATGATTTTTGCCCTATCAGCCACTGGGCTCTCAACTCAGAATTCTAAGGGGTGGGGGAGACTGTGGGAACTATGGGATAACTACGGAATAGCTACCCAGAGTGCAACGCTCCAGAAATCGACGCTAGCCTCAGACCATGGATGCACACCCCCGAATTAATGTGCTTAGTGTGGCCGCGTGCACTCAACTGTATACAATCTGTTTTATAAAACCGGTTTATATAAAATTGGAATAAGCCCGTAGTGTAGACGTACCCGTCTGACTCCGCAGCCATCAAACTAGCCTAGAAACTGCGGCGTCCCTCTGTAGGAGCGGGATTCCCAGCGTGGGTTGGGCGCCCAGGAGCTGCGCCAGGGTTTTGGCTCGCCGGTCCTGTGGCTCCGGTGGACCTGCCGCAGGCGTCCCTGCGGACGGTCTGCTGGTCCCGCGGCTCCGGTGGACCTGCCACAGGCGTGCCTGCGGGAGGTCCACCGGAGCAGTCTGCCGCCCTCCCAAATGCTGGAGGCGGTCGCCTAAATGGAAGCATCCCTGTGCGCAACCCCCTCTTATTTGGTCCGCCTCCCGCTCCTTCCCCTGCCGCCAGCTCTTTGCCCCTCCTGCACCTTCAGTGCTCCCGGCTCGACGCCGACCGTCCCCTCCCCTGCAGTCCCGCGAGCAGCTGCAGCCGGGAGGCGGTGCCAAGTGAGGGCGGACTCCGGGCACAGGCGTCGGCAGAAGTTACCGAGCATGCTCCTTGCGCCGTGCAGCGTAGCGTAGCCTTCCTCTACCGGGTCTTTCTTGCGCGGGCCGCCTGTCTCGCAGCCGGGCCGGCACGTGGGTGAGTTCGCCGCGCTGCCAGAGGCCGAGACTCTGCCGGGACCGGAGCTGCTGCCGCCGCCGGGCTAGGTGAGCCGCGTGGTGCGTGCGATGGTGGTAGTGAGTGATGGCCCATCCTTCCGCCTCCGAGCCCTGTTCTCAGCGATGGTTTGTCATGTGGTGGGCTCTGTGCAGCGGCTGGGCTGCGGATTTGGGAGGTGTGGATCGGTTTGCCCTTGGAGCCGTTTTTTTTCTCCTCCCGTCCGCTGGAGTTTTGGAAATGAAAATGTAAGAAGTTTCTGCCATGTGGCTCGCATTAGTTAGCCTGGCGGCCATGATCTATGCGTGTGATTTAATTCACCGCCCAGCCCTTTAGATCCTGCCCCAACGCTTTCACAAGCCTGTTTATTTTCCTGACTCCCCCACCCCCCAGTGCTTCTCTGGGGTCTTTCTCCCATCCTACTCCTCAGTTTTTCTCAATTTTCCTGTTTCTCTGTTAATCTTAGTCTTTCTCCCCAACCCACACTCGTTCTTCCCAACCAGCCGCAGTCAAAGTCGGAATATTCTTGAAATCATTCCTGTACAGCTCCGCTTCCTCGTTTTTTTCGGCTTTACATGCGGATCAGAGGGCCTGTGTAGTTTTGCAGTCACAACAGTGGTTGTGTCCGAGGACATCTTGTGTTTTGCTTTTTTTTTTTGTTTTGTTTTCTGAAGAAAATATTCTGGTTTTATGGAAGTGTTTAGTCACCTTGGAATATGAAAATTACAGTAGTGAGCAGCCCAAGCAGGCAGAGGATGGACTAGGTCAGGGTTTCTCAAACGGGGTCATGACCTCTCAGGGTGTCACATGGTTATTAAATGGAGGTTGTGAGCTGTCAGCTTCCACCCCCAAACCCTGCTTCGGCTCCAGAATTTATAATGTTAAATATAAAAATCATGTTTTTAATTTTTAAGAGTGGGGGAAGGATCACTCAGGCTTACTGTGTGAAAGGGTTCACCAATGCAAAAGTTTGAGAACCACTGGACTGGGTAATCAAATAGCCCTTTTCTATCACTTCTGCTTCAGAGAATCTTGTAAGGATCTGATGCACATGTACACTTGAAGAACAAAAAGGATATACTCTTTACAATTTCAGGTAGATTCAATGGGTCTGGGAAACTTTTTGCAGCCCATCAAAACAGTGTATTGTGTATTGGCTGAACTACCTCAGTGCTGCTCTTCGCTGGAGTTAATATAATCCTTTAGCTCACTGAATAGAGGTCTAAATTTTGGAAATGAACATGCTAGAACTTTCATCCAGCTGGATATGATTCATTGACAGTCATGTTCTGTGTGTGTGTATGTGACTACACATAGTTAAAGCATGGCATAAAAATTGAGCCATTGCTTATTACGTTGTCCTGCAGTAGTGTTCAAAAAGCACTGCTAGACTAATGGTCAGTGACAGGGAAAGTCCAGCATCTCAAAAAACATTAGAGCTGTATACCATTGGAAATGACATCTCTGTTTTTCCAGCAGCATACTGCACTGATTTTAGTTTTGTCGCGCCAGGGCCAGCTCTAGGTTTTTTGCCACCCCAAGCAAAAAAAAAAAAAAAACCACAACCAAAAAACACCTCTCAGAATGGTGCTCCTGAAATTGTGCCGCCCCAAGCTTGTGCTTGGTTTGCGGGTGCCTTGAGTTGGTCCTGTGTTGCCCAATGAAGTACCTAAGCATAAAATGACAGTTTGATTAAGCCTTTCATCCTTCCTTGTGCTTCCCAAAATATTACCCAAGTTACTCTTTTGGTAATCTCAGGAGCCAGAAAGTGATTTGTGAACCTAATGCAACTTTAATAGCCATTTCCTCTTTGAGAACTTGGAATGCTGCTTCCCACTGGAGTAAGTTCTTAATCTGTAACTAGTGCTTTGTGAAATAACAGCTGCTTAAATCTTGTGGTGACAGTGGAGGAGAAAAAAGCAACATGGTAATCAGAATAAGGTGATTAAGATCTAATATTTCATTATCTTAGTGACTTTGTTGGAACAATACAAATATATCCAGTACTGTTAACTTAAGGGTTGGGCAATTGGAAGGAAGAAGGTGCTGCCGTGCTCGTTAAAGTTATTTATTTACAAGTGAAACCTAGTGTTGGAAAAATGCTGTCTGCTTTTGAATTGTATGACAAACCTTTCTGAGTTATTGCACTGTGTTTAAATGTTTCTTTAAAAGTCATTCTAATGTAAACAGTCTCCCTGAGAAGTTGTCAAATTGCTTTTTTTAAAATCAGATACTTCAAAAAAAGCAAAACCATGAAATCTGTGATTGTGTTGGAAGATAGTGTCAGACTAAAAAAAAAGCAAAGAATATCTGATGTAAAAATATCAATCATCTCATAAAAACTCTGAGCATCGTATGTTCTTGGTACCGCTGTACATCGTAAACTGAAACATGCTGTTGTAGGTCTGAGGCTGACTAACTTTTTTGAAAAAACTTTTCAGGCATTTTTACTAACCATGCAGCGCAAGAAGGTAGACAATCGCATTCGAGTGCTAATTGAGAATGGAGTGGCTGAGCGACATAGGACATTGTTTGTTCTAGTTGGAGACCATGGCAAGGATCAGGTAACTATCAGCCTAGCACCAGATATTTTCAGTAGCTCTTCTTAGTTAGTGTACAGTCTGAGTCTAGAGCTGTGGTTCTCAACCCACAGCCCAGTCAGCACGCAGCTGCGGCCCATGTGACGTCCTCAGGGCCATACAGGTGTAGTGTACATATTGTGTGGATGTGGCCAACATAACACATGGAGAGCTGAATATGCAGCCAACAATGATAAATAGATTGAGGTATAAATAACTTGCACCTTTCATAAGGAAGGAAATTAATTTCTAGAGCAGCAGAGATGAGAATCTTATCTGACAAGTAGACATTCTGTAATTGAGTTAGTATACTGTTCATTTTTAGAGAAGGTTTTCTGTAAATATACTATGCGTTGTACCAAATAAGGATGTAAATGCTGTAGAGTGTGATATTTATATTAGTATTGACCATGAAATAATAGAAACACAAAGAATATCAATAATGCTTGGAAGGATATAACTACGCCTCTACTCCGATATAACGCAACCTGATATAACACGAATTCGGCTATAACAGGGTTAAGCAGCGCTCTGGGGGGCAGGGCTGTGCACTCCGGTGGATCAAAGCAAGTTCGATATAATGCGGTTTCACAGTGTTATATCTGGGTAGAAGTGTACTAAGCATCATCTGCTATTTTAAAAAAGCTCAGGAAAGATGAAATACAGTAGGTAAAATAAAGAAGAATCTGAACTCTTCTTAGAGGAAAAAGACTCTCTACTCCCTTGCAAGGCTGATGAGAGTTTCCTTCATTTAATTTAAAGTGGTAAAATTTATCCTAATGTTCTCCTACAGATTGTGTCACCTTTGTGACTTAAGCCAGGTGTTACCGATCCAGTTACCTTGCAAGGTTCACCACAGTAGAAATCCTACTGGAGTAATTTGTAGAGGGAGCATTGTATGGAAAGACTTCTCCCATACATCTTCCCCTTTGGGCTCTCAGTGGTTGTTCTAGTGAGAGAGAATGACTAACACTGCCCATCAGAAACCCCCATCTACTACATAGGGGTTGAATGTGCTGCCTCTGCAATGCTGCTGTTGTCTGCTGACGCAGGTTTCAAGAGACATGGGGAAAAGTTACCTTTGTTTAAAAGTCTGCCTGTGCAGTAGACAGTGAAGGCCTTGTCTAAATGCAAAAGTTGTATTGTTTTAAATGTGCTGCTGCTATACTACACTTATATAATTCAGGCGGTACAAACCGTTTCTGCAGTGTAGACTCATTTATAGCTTATTCCTGTGGAAAAAGGAGAATAAACTATACCAGTATAAAGCACTTTCATAGTGATACAACCGCTAATGTGGATGTAGTTATACTGGTATAACTCCGCTGATTAAAAAAAAAAATGGCACCCTACTTGACAGCTTGTACACAGTTTGTACACCAGGCCTAAATAAGCCATTACAAACAAGTTATTTGGAAGGAGACACCAGTTTGTCTAGTAACTAGTTACCCATCCTTTCCTCCTTTATGCAGTGTGCAGCTAGACATTCAGCATACATATAAACCTTTTGATGTTTGAGATTAATCTGCTTTGTATACAGAATGCTTTATTTTGTGTCAGATATGTTTTAAAAATATGGCAAAAATATGGAACTATATAGGAGGGAATAATTGAAGCAAAGAGTTGGCAGCCCTCACTTTGCACAGATCTGCTTTAATGGCTTGACGGGTTTTGCACTGCCCATCCAGACTTTAGAAACGATCCCCTTTCCCAGCAGTTCTGCTCCAGATTATAATCTGTAGCATGCCTGGCATGGGTTCATGTTCTGATGTTCTGGGGGGCAGTACAAGGTGCTGGATATGAGTTGTGCCATCTCCTAACTCTTGTTGTTACTGAAAACTTGTGCAATATAAGTCTATTCCTAAAATCTGATATTTTCCACTTGGGATCTAAAAAAATGTTTCACTTCATGATGGTCTCCTCTCAGTGCAGCTGTTGGTTAATGTGCCTTTGTTTTGGTAGGTGGTTATACTCCATCACATGCTGTCTAAAGCAGCTGTGAAGGCCAGACCCTCAGTGCTGTGGTGTTACAAGAAGGAGCTGGGCTTTAGCAGGTAAGAAGTTTTTGTTTTTCACTCTTTGTGGGGAGTCTAATTGCACTCCAAGTTGTGAAGTTGATCTAAGGGAGCTTCTTGTCAGGTCAGCTGTATGTAGGTCGCATGATTCAAGCGAGTTGAGAAACTAGGCTAAATCCTGTGGCGATTGTACAAAAGTTTCAGTGTAATAGAACTGTTTGTTTTGACTTGAATAGTGTGGCAGAAGTGTGGAGCTGGGAACCAGGAACTGCTGAATTCTAATCATAGCTCCAGTGCAGAGTCTGTGGCCTGGTGACCCTCTCTACCTTAGTTGTCCCGTCATTCCCCCCACACGCCCAATAACTTCAATAACATTTAGCCATGGTCTATACCAGGCCTGCACAGCATGCGGCCCTTGTGGACTCACTGTGCGGCCCGCGGGGGGTGAGTAGGTGGGCTCGTTGTGTGACCCGCGGGAGGTAAGTAGGCAAGTGGCGGGTGAGGGAGGAGGGCCGAGGAGGCAAGCGGGCGGGCAGTGGTGGGGATGAGGAGGTGAGCCAGAGGGGTGGGGGGCTGAGGAGGCGAGTGGGCGGGCAGTGGCAGGGGCTGAGGAGGCGAGCCAGAGGGAGTTGGGGGGTGAGGAGGCGGTGGGCGGGCTGCAGAGGGCTGAGCGGCGAGCAGGGAGTGGGGGCTGGGAGGAGGTCGATGTGGAGGGCAGTGGCGGGAGGGGTGAGTTAGGCGAGCCGGAGGGGTGGGAGCTGAGTATGCGACGAGGAGTCAGGTGGCGCCTGTTTCTCTGATCTGGTCTGGCTACCCATCCCCATCTCCAAGGGTGCAGCTGTCTGGAGGTGCTGCCTTCCATGTCTTCCTTATTTCACTTGACAGGGGCACTTGTTACAAAGTTGGGGAAGAGCTTGTTCTTACTTCTAGGCAGAAAAGAATTTTTCTTTTACCTTATTTATACTACTTTAGAGGCCGCGTATAACAATTTACCAGGTTCAACCACCGCTGTTTGATGGGGCAGCATGGGAAGAGGGTTTTTCCATGGGGCAGCTGTTGCTTGGGGGGGGCGAAGGTGCGGGGAGTATTCAGGGGAGCTGGGCGGCACTGGGGGCTGTGTTGTGTTTTGAGAGGATCTGGTGGCGCTGGCGGGGGCGGCATAGCGGTTGCTCAGCAGGGCCAGAGGAGTTTGGCCCTCAGCTGTTTTCTTTGGATTAATATGGCCCTCACCGCTTTACAAGTTGTGCAGGCCTTGTCTATACCTAAGCATAGGTTGACCCAGCTGTGTTGCTCAGAGGTGTGACTTAAGCCCCAGTATAGATACTGTTAGGTTGACAGAAGAACTAGCAAGTGTCTACACTATGGCACTATCATGGCACAGCTGCAGTGCTGTAACATCTGTAGTGTGGACAAATCCTTAGAACTGGATGCAGACTGGGGGCCCTCATATCAAAATCCTCGACTTTAAGGGGATCTGAATCTGTACCTACAAATTTGGGTTCAGAATCAAAAGGGGCCCTGTTTTGGGGATTTTTTTTTCCTTCAGATTTGGCTACAAGACAACTGACATTTTTCAAGTTCAGTTGGTCCTATTTGATTTCTGTGATTTTTGGGCTGAACTCGCTTAAGAACAGTTGATGAGTTTAGCACTGTGAACCCAAACATTACCCCTGGTTTACTCTGGAGCCTGAACTCTGGAACCCTCTTTTTAAATCTGAACCAGATCTCAAACAGCCTCCTCAGCCCAGCCCTCTTCCCATGACAACTCCCATATAATCGTTTGGGTTTTTTTTCTTTTCAGCCACCGTAAAAAGCGAATGAGACAACTACAAAAGAAGATTAAAAGTGGAACTTTAAACCTAAACCAGGATGACCCTTTTGAGTTGTTTATAGCAGCCACAAACATTCGCTACTGCTATTACAAAGAGACCCATAAAATTCTTGGTAACACCTTTGGCATGTGTGTACTCCAGGTAACAAATTTATCATTTAGCTTAAAAAAAAATTACACTAGAATGAGAGTCGTCTTTCCCCTGGACCATTTACTGCCTTTCTAGCAATTTAAATGCCTTACAGGAGAAATCTTTGTCTTGCTTGTATTTTTCAGTGATGATGGCTCAAGGTATTTTGTATGGCTTTTTGTGATCTGTTGGCAGTGGATTTGTTGGCAGAATTGTAATTAGAAGCAAGAAAACACTAATGTTATAGACACTTGCCTTCCAGAGATTATAGAGAGAGAAGGTGGGTGAGGTAATATCTTTTATTGGACCAACTTCAGTTGGTGAGAGACAAGCTTGGCGCTCTCACCAACACAAGTTGGTCCATTAAAAGATATTACCTCACCCACCCTCTCTCTCTAATTTTCTTAGACTGACATGGCTACAACTACACTGCATACCTCCAGAAATATGTTGATTCCTGTTAGTCGATTCCAGGACAACTGGCAGACTCATGACAACCTTGAATTTGTTTTTTACTATGTTTTTATTTGCTAGGATTTTGAAGCCTTGACTCCAAACCTGCTGGCTAGAACTGTTGAAACAGTAGAAGGAGGTGGAATTGTGGTGATTCTCCTCAGAACTATGAACTCACTGAAGCAGCTGTATACAATCACCATGGTATGTTTGATTAACAAGCACCTCTGATCCTTTCCCACACGGTGGTCCCGATTCTCCAGACATAGTGCATTTCTCTTCAGCTTTATATTATATGCTGAGTCATCATTTAAGTGCCCGCTCCACCCCACATCTTACTGTTATTTCTCTGCCATTGTGTGTGTTTCTGCCATTCGGCAGTTCTGCTTAGTAAGGTGACTTGAATTCCTCCTAGACTGAGGAATCAAAGGTGAGGAGCATGATTAACAACTTAATTCTTTAGATATAGAATAAGGGTTCGATTCTTCTCTGGGACCTCAGTGTCACAAGGTATTAATGATTTTGGTCTGGACACTATACAGGCAAATAGAATGTACAATTTTACCCTTTTTGGCAAGGTGGGGTGGGAGGTGTGTGCGGAGGGAGGCACATTTGCTAGAATTTTATTCACTTGGAAAGAAGAGCTCAATTTGCCAAATTCATACCTACTGTTAAATAGGAGCAACTTCACTACTGATAAAGTCTCTGAAGTGTAACCTATTTATGCTGAATATATTCATTTTTCAGCTAGGGAGTTTCACTAGTAGTAATTGAGTCAGCATTTGAATTGGAGAACCAGTTTTTTTCTAGCTTCACTGATGAGGCATTCACCATGGGGTATTCAGCTGCTGCATGACTGGGCCATAAATTAGACAATATGATGCAATCACATTAGGTTCATGGAGTAGATAAGGCTGGCATGGAAATTAGTGCGGGGAAGGGTAAAAAGGTGGTATTTTTAAAGAGGAATTTGGAGGGTAGGGGAGATCCATGGTATATAGAGAAAGGAAGTTTTATGCCGGGGGAAGGAGAGGCATAGTCAAGAATGGATGGGGACAAAGGGATATTTGATAGTCCATATGAATTATATTCCATATAAACTGTGCTGTAGCCCAGAGATTCCTTCATGTTTCAAAATTGTGAGACTGAGTGATCTTTGTCTTGTTATTTCAGGATGTTCACTCACGCTACAGAACAGAGGCACATCAGGACATAGTGGGGAGGTTTAACGAAAGGTGAGTTGTTAGGAGCTTGAAAACCTAAGTTAACAAGTCTGCATTTGCAAGAAAGGCATCCACAGCAGTGTCTTGTTTCAGGATTGGCACAATGTCCTGTTAACTTAGAATAATGTATGTGCCTTCTTATCACAGAAGTGGCTGCACTTTGCTGGTGTGTGTGTGTGTGTGTGAGTGAGTGAGAGAGAGAGACAGACAGACGAGTAACTAACTTGCTTCAGCCCAGCTATAAAACTGTGTAAAAGCAGGACCAGATTGTAAATGCAGCATTTGGAGAGAAAGGGAGCCAGGGTAAATAAACCCTGGTGTCACCAGTGCTGTATTTGAGCTGGCTTTGTCTGATCATGCAGGTTCATTCTGTCTCTGGCCACTTGTAAGAACTGCCTAGTGATTGATGATCAGCTCAACATCTTGCCAATCTCTAGTCACATTGCAAACATAACACCGGTTCTTCCACAGTCTCAGGTAAGTGCACAGTACCTATTTGATTCAGATAGTCTTTTCCAAGGCAAAAATGCAAACAGTATTTTAAAGTTTGATAAAGATGAGGTAGTTCTTCCCCACTAAATAGCAAGGATTATTCTAACCTCAGACTAAAGGAGAGCAGAACCAATTCTAAATTTTGGACTTGATGATTCAACTGCTTCTTATATCTGGGAAGCAGTATCTATCTGAGTGCCTATCGGGAGCGGCGCCAGTGATTCAGCAGTGGATGCTCTTTTGAATCATTGCTGAAAAAATCCTCTAGCAGTTTGACAGGAAGCATTGTGCTGCTGGCAATGCCAGCTGTCAGATGAGAGGCTGATCGCTTATAATGGCTGAATATCTTTTGGCATGTTTTACAAATATATCAGGGTTTAGCTCTCTGTCCTGAGAATATTACTGTCTGGGTAATTCTGGTCACCAAAATTCCCTGTAGTATGTTAGATGCTTCTCCTTACTACTTGACCTAAACTGTTGAATAATATTGCTGTTATGCACTTACTGCATTTCACTGATGAAAGAAGTGTCTGTGTATAATCTGCAAAGTCTTGGAAGCATGGGGAACAGAAGGTGCTCTAAACTTGTACATCACTATTTGCAACAGAATTTTGAGTTATTTGAGTCCTGAGAAGTTCTGATCCATAGATTGAAGATGACTTACCAAAAAAACCTTTAGAAAGATATCTAGCAATAATCCCCTCTTCTGCTGAGTTAATACAGCCTATTGTACCAGTTCTCAATAATCTAGAACTGAGGCTGGGTTGATCATTCTTTTAATCCAAGTCCAGAGAGGATTGGATTCACACCTTACCTATCCCTCATTCTGAAGGATGTATTATTATATGTTGGACCCAAATGTATCCCCCATCTACAGTATAGCTTATTAAATTTGCAATAGAACTTCTCTTCCTGCCATATAAAGATATGACCGGTGTGGAAGTAGCAGCCGTGCTGAAAGGTCCCTTATTAATCCTGCTTTGTTAAATTCTCTTGCTTCTAGGAGGATAACCTCAGACCTCAGGATCTGGAGCTGAAGGAATTGAAGGAGAGCTTGCAGGATACGCAACCTGTAGGAGTGCTGGTGGATAGCTGTAAAACTCTGGATCAGGTTGGCATGGTGTTAAACTGGGAAAGCTGTTCTCCTGACAGATACCCCAGCCGTTCATGTTTTTGTCCCATACTGTTCCTCTGAATGAAAAGTTCACGAGCCAGTGCTGCCTCCTACATGAAAGCAACTCTCTCTTGGCTTGCTTGGAAGAGCTAACGTGATAGGGCAGCTCAAAGGCAGGTGTGAGAGGCCTCTTCAAGCAGCTTGACTTTCCGTAATGAAAGGAAGGGTTAGAATAGAAAGAGGCTGAGGGGTTGTGCTAGCAAGCTCACTTACCGAGAGGAAATGGCGTAGGGCTCTCAAAGCATCAGATTTGTGATAAGTGAGCAACTGAGCCACATGTTCAAATCGTGGTATGAGTTGACTTAGTTCTGCTACCTTAAGAGGTGGTAAAATGGGCTATCACATAACTTATTTTGTGTCTTACATTTAACAACTTAAACTCCAAGTCCAGTCCATGGATGATAAAGATTCCCAGCTCTTTCCGTTGAGCAAGGGCGTGTCTTGGTGCCCTTGTTCAAAACGTCCCCATCCCTGGTGTGGTGCAGTGTGCTGGTTGTGTACAGTTCTCCTTGCGAGAAGTAACTTTGCAAGCAGATGATTTGAGAAGGGCTGTAAGATCTTTCTGAGTGAAGGATGCTTTGGAAAAGACAAATACTTATTACTCTTGCTGCTATTATCTTCACCCTTCCACAGATTAAAGGGTGTAGATGTCTCTAGAGTTAAAACGGGCCCTACTTTGCCCTTGCTTCCTCATGATACCCAGTTTGTAGGGTTGGTTTGGGAGTACACTTAGCGGTTAGAGCTGAGACTAGGATTTAAAATTCTTCCCATTGACCTGCTGTGTGACCTTGGGCAAGTCTCTAAACCTCACTGTTCCTGCCATCTCCACAATAGATCAGATACTTTCCTACCTTATGGGGAGGTTCTGGGACTTCCAAGGGGAATTAGGTACAAATGACAGTAAGGTGCTTATGAAAATCTCCTGGTATAAAGTGATCTAAAGTTCAAGTAAAACATGTTCTTGAAATCCACAATATAATGATAACTATCATTCTCTGTCTTGCCCAGTCCCATTGTGAGAGCTCAGGGGGCAAGTATGTTCAGAGATTGTGATTTAAGTATCAAGCAGTAAAAATAAAAAAAAATTGGCCAGTTTTAATGTCTCTCTTATTCATTGTTTCCGGTCTTGCCCCCCAATGCCTGGAAAAGGGGATGTGTCAGCTCCCATTAGTGATACCATTCAGTAAATGTGCACATGGCTTTATTGCTCCATTAGACACCACTCCTGTGTTTGTTTCCTATTCACCAGGCAAAAGCGCTCTTGAAATTTATTGAAGCCATTTCTGAGAAGACTCTGAGGAGCACCGTGGCTTTAACAGCTGCCAGGGGACGTGGTAAATCTGCTGCTTTAGGACTGGCTATAGCTGGAGCCGTGGCTTTTGGGTAAGCTTACCCTCAGCCTTCCAGACTTTTATTTGCATTTGTAAATAATGAGAAGGCTGAGAAGGATTTGAGGTGCATTTGTGGGTCAATAATATACATATATTACGCAATCCTTTTTATGCATTTGGATGAGTAGTCACATTGATTTCCAAATCTTTCCATTTTTATACTAACAGGAAATTTTAAATCTTTTAAAAGTCAGAATAATCACATTAAAAAGGAAAGTTAAAGTAGGCAACTAAAAATCAGTCCTCAGTTGTGTAGTGAAACCAATGAGCAATAGAAGTTGAGGATAAAAGTGTGGTGAACTCTGACAGTGTGCTTGTATCTGTAGGTACCATGGGACTGTTCAGGGGCTCAAAGTATTCATAGAATCAGGGCTCTAGTAGATAAACAACATAATACTTGTGTACATTGGAACAGGTAGTCCCAGGAAATGAAGGGCTTTTTGAATGTACTTTTTTTTTTTTGCCATGGTGGCTTAATGTGGATAGGGTTGTAGATTCATAACAGATTCAGATGGGGGTGTCAGTTATTTCTTTTTCAGGTATCAGTCAACAAGAAGTGATGGATTTTGCTAGAACTAGTAACACAGGAACATAATTCTCAAGTGACCTGTCTGTACATTTTAATTTAAATATTGAGATTTATCTTTTATCTACTTTTGTGTGGAGAGAGAATTGTACTATTGCTGTATCTAACTAAAGTCACATCCGTTCATGTAATGAAGTCCACTGTCCTTTGTTTGTGAGCTTGAGTTTTATTAGATATCTGAGAATATTGATTTGCTTGTTTTAGAAATAAATGAACTTAATATATGTCCAAAATAGTAATTTTTAAGTAGCCATTCTCATCCTGATATAGTGATGGGAATATTACAATACATTAAATAATTTGCTTTAGTCACTGATTCAGGTTCGTTCATAGAAGGGTAGATTAATTCTTGTTAAAAGTAAAAAGAACTTAAGGTTAGATGATGATTTATTATTGATCACTGACAAAATGCTGTTTGGTACAAAATGAAGATGGCCATTGGACCATACAGCTTACAGTCAAAAAGGTGAGGTGGAGCAGACAGCATGCACTGGAGACCCCACTCGGAAAACTAAATTTGAAAACACTTTTAGGATTCCTACTTGTGGACATTTCAGGAGAAGTAAGTGGTGAATGCAGAAGTAGAGCAGTGTGCGCTGCTGAATACTTTGGCATAGGGTACACACAGAAGTATCCTATAGGTGTGGTAGGAAGAGTGTTTTACTTTAATTGTTGCTTTCTGTTACAGTTATAAATCTGCCTTCTGTAAACTCTTTATGGTTTAAGATGGTTAGTATGCAAAAATTTCAGTGTTTTATAATGTCTTGCGTGCTCTATATAATATGAACTGAATCATTCACCCTGCTTTGGATAAAAGGATTTAAAACCCTGTTTTGTTTCCTCAACAGTTACTCCAACATCTTTGTGACATCTCCCAGTCCAGATAATCTTCACACACTATTTGAGTTTGTATTTAAAGGCTTTGATGCACTGCAGTACCAGGTAAGGAGAGCAGGCTTGTACAGTGGTTTCATAGAATTGTGTTTAGGTAGGGATTTAAAACTGCATTTCTCATTTTGGTTTTTATGTGGTTATTTTAAAAATGATACCTTTTTAGCTATAGGCTGTTTGCTCCTAAAAGTCTTTATAATGCTCTGCAGAAGTATATAGTGAATCAGATTGCAGTGATATTTTACATTCAGTATTTGTAAATCAGAAATACTGTGAAACTAGATTCCTTTGCATAAGGAAATGGATATTGCTTTTAATACCAGATTTTCAATTAGGGCCCTTGATTTAGAGTAAATGCTAGGAATACAAGTGACATAGATTAAATAATTGCTTCTTTGCTAAGAAATGGAATTTATTCTTGGATCTGCTACTCCATGAACTTTGCAAGTATTGGAGAAACCAGCTCTCTGATGGATCTCATTGAATGGTTTTTACTTTAGGAATACAGGTAGGTTTAACCAGATTGAGGCTTTCTTTACAGAATTTCTGTGCAAATAAACTGACCCTCAGGAGTGCAAGTGAGAATCTGAATGGAAAATTTAATATTTAAACTAGCAGAATGTGGTGAGAAAAGCACTTTTTCTCACAGCCTGCTGTTCTGTTAGGTCTTGCATCTTTTTGTTTAATCTCTTCCTTCAGGAACATCTGGACTATGAGATTATTCAGTCTCTGAATCCTGAGTTTAATAAAGCGGTCGTCAGAGTGAATGTGTTCAAGGAGCACAGACAGACTATCCAGGTAATTAACCCTCACGTCTCTTCTCCAGCCTCACTATTTCCCATTCATGGCCACTGGAATTATAGCATATTGCTTACATTTTTAAACTTAAGTGTGTTCATTTTACATAATATGTAACGATGTTACACACCGTTGTGTATTCAATCAGGTTAGAGGAGGCAAATTGCTTCCTGATCAATGGGTTCCGCAAAGGCAGCTATTTATCTAGCTCTGTGGAGATCTTGTAAGTCAAGAATCTTCACTTGGATTTGCACATGCTTGTCTTTTGGTATGTGTTATAATAGTGTCCTGAAAAGTGTGGTGGAAGAGCACAAATGTATAGCAGACAGGAGAAATGAAGGAGACCTAATCTAATACAAACAAAGTGCTTTTGTTGCTCCATAGACATGACACAAAGCACGTGATCTGCTATTCCTCCTCCCTGGATTGGCACTAAAGTTCACCCAACTAGTTTACCACAGTGCCTGCGTGCCATTTCTCTCTAATCAGAGACTGGGACCTTGGAAGGAAACTCTTTTTATAGGACTGCAGCTTTGCCTCCTTTGAAGTCTCCTCAACTCCTAGACAGCCGCTCTGGATAGGGATTACCTTAGTAAAATGCTACTTCGCTCCTTGCAGTACATACATCCCGCCGATGCTGTGAAACTGGGCCAGGCTGAACTTGTGGTGATTGATGAAGCTGCTGCCATCCCCCTTCCTCTGGTGAAAAACCTACTGGGGCCTTATCTCGTCTTTATGGCTTCTACGATCAATGGGTGAGAGATTCATGCAGGCCTGCTTGTCTGGGAAACAAACAGCAAGGGCAGTTTCTCGCAGGACCCTGCAGATTTACTGCTGTCATTCAGGGCAGGCCTTATGCTCTTTCTGCTAGTACTGACCCTTTTGAGTAACCACTTGGCTGAGAGCTGCCTTTGAATTGACTGTTGACCCACAGAAGAGAATGAAGACAGTAGTCCAGCTTCATTAATTGCCTGAGCTTGGCATGAAGACATGCTCTGTTCTGTGCCTGTACAAGGAGCAAATGTTTAAGCATGATGATGAAGTCTGTTAGGAGAAGTGAATTGTAGGGTTTGTGGAGAGCAGCCACTTTCTGAATAAAAGGAAACAAAGAAAATTCCAACATAGTGGCTATAGTCCAGTATAGGTTATTGTATCCTGCCTGTTTAAATTCCCCTTATGTTTCTACCAGAAATTCAGTCACTTCCTGTCACGTCACTGTAGTGCCCTGAAAGAGCTGCTGTCTTTCACCTTGCAAACAACTGCGTTTCAGCGTCAGGTGATGTAGTTTGTGTGGGAATAAAGTAAGCTTGTACCAACAGTGAGGCCGCAAGTGACCTAGTAATGGGACATGGCACCAGAACACATAGAAACCCTGCAGATAACGTTGGATTTTAGATAGGAGGTTGTCATGCTACTTCTGCGGTTTTGTTTCAGCCTCATCTTACTTGCTACTTTCCGATCTCTAATCCTGTAGTTACGAGGGCACTGGTCGGTCATTGTCCCTGAAGCTGATTCAGCAGCTCCGGCAGCAGAGTGCACAGGCGCAAGCCAGCATGACTGCAGAGAACAAATCTACAGCTACGGCTAAACTCGCCTCAGGTATCTCCCCATGCTGACATCTCTGAATAGGCATTTGTAACTAGCAATATGACTGCTGTTGACTTGCACCTTGTACAATCCTTGGTGCTTGTGTACTTGGATTTCAGGTGGAGAGTGGGGGTGGAGGAACATGCAGGAAGCTTTAAAGAAGCTTGACTTGTAACTTGCCTCTAAGCTTAATATTATCAATTTCTCACCTTCTGAAATGTAACCCACTTATAGGGGCATGGACTCCACCTGAGCAATCAAACTACCTTGATTCTATGTGGAAATAGGTTTAAGTGTCCAATTTTGGGTGGCTTGGTGGGGAAGTAGGTGGTTTGCTACTTCCAGTCTTTTGGACCAAAGCTATTGAAGGGCCTGATCCTGTTGGTGTCTTCAATATTTGTCGCTTCAGACATGTTTGTTTTTTCTGTTGAATCTCTCCTTCCAGCTCGTACATTGCATGAAGTCTCCCTCCACGAGTCAATTCGATATGCCCCTGGAGACCCTGTTGAAAAATGGCTCAATGACCTGTTATGTTTGGATTGTCTCAACATCACCAGGATCATTTCTGGCTGCCCACTGCCTGAAACCTGCGACCTGTATCCTGGCTGAAATTAATAATTTATTTCCAGCAGTGGCAGGGTACAGTGAGCTCTTCCAGAAGAGACTAACAGCAAGGCTATGATCTAAGGCCCCAATTCCGCACCCATTGACTAGCCTGTTGATATCAGTAGGGCTCTGTGCAGATATAGGTTCCACCCAGGTGCTTCTCAGTGCAGGTTCTGATCAAAGTGCACTCAGGCCAGTCTTCTGGGTTCAATCTCCTAGCATGGCTTTTTTTTTCTTTTTTTTTCTTTTTTTTTTTTCTTAAGGGGTGGGCTGCCAGTGTCTTATTACCATTCATGAGCTTCAAAGAAGAGTGGTGAGTTCTAAGGATGGTTTTGATCGAGGGCCATGGGCAAAATTATGTGATTTCTTTTTTAATTGATGTGCTTGAAAGGGTGTGTACAGATCAGGCGTGAAGACTGTCCAAAGCCCTGATGCTGAAGTCTTTTGACAGCAATAGCTTAAAGAATGAGGCATCTGTGTACCCTATCTGGCTGATGCGGAGTATAAAGGCACTGAGCCAACTCATACTGTGATACTATATGGAAAATCACCTCAGGCTGGGATAAATCAACAGAGGACGTGTCTTTTGGCGCTAGCTGTTTCCTTCATCACCAGACATAGATATTATGTGAACAGAGACACCCTCTTTTGTTATCACAAAGCGTCGGAAATTTTTCTCCAGAGGCTGATGGCCCTCTACGTGGCTTCACACTACAAGGTAGTCCTACTGCCATGTCAGCTGGGATGTAATGGAGAAATCTCTGCCGTTTTAAAGAGGTCAAATTGAGAAAGCATAGTGGACTGATAACTTGATAGCTTTTCTGTGCGTTAAGAGCCAAACTCCAGGCCCAGCTTCTAGCTTTGTACATCACTGTCTTCCCAATTCCCTCCTCATCCAATAGGGCCCTGTCTCAGTGTGAGTTAATGCTGATTCCTGGCTGCGAAATCAGGAGACTAAATCTTAGACATGCCTGTTGCACTTGCACAGAGTCTGATAGCTGAATTATGTAGGGGAGAGAAGTGTAGGTGATGAACAGTCTTCAGTAGCATTTGTTGCATTAAATAAGAACTGGGTTTTTGAATAGCCTTAAATTTAATTTAAAAATACCATATATACTTGTTCATAAGCCGAATTTTTTAGTGAAAAAGGGAAGCACCAGAGAAGGGGGTCAGCTTATGAACGAGTATAGAGAGAGAGGTGGGACACAGCCCCTCCCCCCAAGAGAGGGAGCAAGGAGAGGCAGCACAGTCAGAAGGGAAGAGGTGGGGCCAGAGTCTCTCCACTTCTGGTCACGCTGCTCTCCCCACAGCCTCTAAAGCAGCTGCAGCTCCAGGGCTGGCAGGCTGCAGCTGTGCTGCTTGGCCCCGCCCCCCAGAGCAGGCTATGGCTGAGCGCCTGGGCGCTGGACATGCTGCGGCCACGCCGCCCGGCCCAGCCCGCTGGAACATGCTGCAGCCATGCCACCTGGTCTGGCCCACCAGAGCAGGCTGTGACCGCGCTGCCCAGCCTGCTGGAGCAGCTTCAGCCAGCTCAAAGACCTCCTCCCCAGATAAGGTGGGAAGGAATGGGATGGGGAGCGTGTGGGGGTCCTGGGCTAGGGGTGAGGTCACGTAGGGGGTCGTCACAGGGGTTACTCCCTTGACTCTCAGTTTCTTCCCCCTCCCACCCAAAAAAAAAAATTTCCCCACCAGTTGCAGTCCAGGCCTGTCAAGGTAAGCAGCTGACGCGCCAGGACACTTTGTTTACTTAGGTTCATGCCTGTGGACACTTGAGGTAAACAAACCATCTCGGCCCACCAGTAGCTTATCCTGATGGCCCAAGAGCCAAAGTTTGCTGACCCCTGAATTATAGGGTCGGCTTATGAATGGGTTATAAAATTTTTCCATTTTTACTTATCCATCTTAGGGGGGGACGGGGGGCAGCTTAAAAAGTAATGATCGAGTATATACGATAGTAATAAAATGTACCTGTAGATTTATATTATGGTGTTAAAACTCTGATAGATAATCCAATCTAAGTAACGTAGTCTAGGAGCGATAGCCATGAATTGTTTAGAGAGTTTCTTCAGCTATCAGTATTACACCAAGGTTTTTGCTAGATCCAAATTCACAGGAGGGAGAAGGCAGGATTTATAGTGGTGTTGAACTCTAAGCAATTACTATCTTTTTGTTAGAACTTTGAAACTCTTCCCTTGTAACTGCAGAGAGTCTTGAGGATTGTTGGTCTGCAGATACGCAGCCACTCGTCTCGCTAACACTAACTAGTAAGTGATAGAGAATTAGTGCTGTAACTTATTTGTTTTATGGCCCTCTAGAATTCTCCCAATGACCTCCAGATGCTTTCAGATGCTCCTGCCCATCATCTCTTTTGCCTTCTGCCACCAGTCCCACCTACCCAGAATTCCTTGCCAGAAGTACTTGCTGTTGTTCAGGTAAGAGACAGAAAGCGGAAGCATACAGTGGATACAGAACTGTTTAATAAGGATGCAGTGGCAGGATGTGTGAAAGTGACTCATATCTGTAGAACTATATAGTAGTTTCAGTTTTGTGTGTGTTATGCTAGCTGCTGTACAAATACACAAGGACATTCTCTTTCACTCAGTGCTTACAACCATTTGTGCTGCAGGGCCTGCTGAGAAACCGAAGTACTGGTCACAGGAACCTCTTCCCCTGGGGAGAGTTGATCGCATTACTTCTCCAATGTCCCTTGTATTCCTGTTTTTTCATAGCACTTGTATAGTCCGGTACAAATACGAACTCATTAGGAGATGACTGAATTGTGGTGCATTGATATTGAACCTTTTTGCATCTTATTTGCAATTCTTAACTAAGCATTTCTATATAAGCATACAGCTCTTCCGCCTCCTTGACTCGTTAAGTACCAGTAATCAAGTAATGATCACCAGGGTAATATATGCTAGTAACTTCACAATCTATGGTAGGGAACAGGTCCATCCTAAGAGGAGAAAAGAGGGAGAATCTAAGAGTGAAACTGGCTAGGCAGGTGGTGGGTAGTGATTAGCTGCTGCTGACAGGCTATAGATTGTGCACATAGGTAGTCTTTGCTAAAGCATGTTGTAATTAAAGTTGACAAAATTAAGTTTTTTGTGGTTTTTTGTGGTTATAATTTTGGTGGCTATTAATGTTTGTTTTTAAGCACTTCTTATTTTTTTCAATTTAAATTTTCACAGTTATGTGAAATGGGGGTGTCAAAAAATTGGAGTCAGACAATAATTTTTTAATAATAGTAGATGCTGAGATTAAAAAATTTAAAGCTTTATAACTGTTAAAACTCAAACCATCCAACAACACACATTGAAATATACAAAGTAAATATCCTTAAATCAAACTCTTGCGTTCTCAAGCAGTATTTTTCTTTGCAAACTTCAGTTACTTGTGATGGAAATATTTTTTAGCGGTTTGTGAAATCGATGTTTACAGATCAAAATCTAATCCTTCCAAGCATACTTATAATCTTTGTTACACTATCCTTCTCCCGTCCCTGCCTGCTTATATCGTCTCTTTAGACTGAATGTTTTTAGGTCAGGGCCTGTCACTTGTTGTACTGTGTGTTTGTACAAACTCCAGCAGAAGGGGATCCTAGAATGCTACAGGTTCTCCCACAGTATAAATGGTAGGCTGGATGGCTGACCAAGTGTTTTTCTATCTGTATGCTTCTGCAATGGGGAGCTGTAGCACGGGACTAAAGACCTTTCCTTCTTTCTCTTGACAGGTGTGTCTGGAGGGAGAGATCTCTCGCCAGTCTATCATGAACAGCCTGTCTAGGGGGAGGAAGGCTTCAGGAGATCTTATTCCATGGACTGTCTCAGAGCAGGTAAGTCATTTTGGCTGTTTGGTTATATGCGGAAGGGGGGGGTCTTTAAGTGCTGATTTGATATTCTGAACACTCCAACTCTTTTCTTTAATCTGACTTGTATTTTGCATGCAGTTCCAAGATCCAGATTTTGGGAGCCTCTCGGGTGGACGTGTTGTTCGCATTGCAGTCCACCCTGATTATCAAGGGGTAATGTATTCCAGCATTCTGTGACTATAGGTAGCCAGCGGTGGGACCACCTCATCTGCTCTCACAAAATGACCAGAACGAGGCCTGACCACTGTTTGGGTGGGAGACTTCCAATGAAAGCTCAGCTTCTGCAGCAAGCGTAGGGACATTATCCTCCTTAGGGGTACTACCAAACCAATGCTCCCAGCATCTTGCTGGGCAGTGTTTTGCTGGTGGAGAGGTGATATGAAGCATTAGAGCCTGTGAATTTCTTGGTGTCCTGGGTGCTGCCTTCTCAGGTCATTCTTTCTGCCTACTTATGGGTCCCATCTTCCAGACGGTACATCAGTAAGTACCAGGATTTTGATGGGTTACTAATCTGAGGGCTGCAGGATTGAACCCTAAACTTCTGGTGGTAGCTTCAGTTGGACAATGCATCCTACACTTCCCCTTCTGTAAGCTGTTAAGTACATAAGCAGCAGATACGTTTTTGTAGTGGCTGAATGATACTAGTATAGATTATCTGTAAACTGCCTGCGCCCTCTTTAGGGCAAAAGGTGTTTTATAAATGTAAAGCTTTTGTGGTGAATGTGATGAGATCATGAATCTTCTTTTAAAAAAAAAAACAAACACACAGTTTTAAGAACTTTTTAATGTATTTTAATTTGTTTTAAATTCCCTTCTTCCTTCACAGATGGGTTATGGCAGCACGGCTGTGACCTTATTGCAAATGTACTATGAAGGCAAATTCCCTTGCCTGGAAGAAAAAGTTACTCCGAAGCCAAAAGGAATTGCCACCGTAAGCAGTGAGGTATGAAGCTCTATGTGCTCCTGTTTTTTCTTGCTGTTTTAGGCTATTCAGTTCATATTGGAATATACAGTGAAACCCTCAGTAACTGAGTCCCATGTATCCTTCCATGTTTGTAGCTTTTGAGAGAGTTAATCTGCAGTCAGTGTGAAGACTGTTATTCGCTTGCTAATTTGGCTGCAATTTTTCCTCTCTTCTCTCCAGGCTGTCAGTTTGTTAGAAGAGGCTGTGACACCTCGGAAGGACTTGCCTCCTTTACTTCTCAAATTGAGTGAGCGACAAGCGGAGAATTTAGATTATCTGGGTGTATCTTATGGCTTGACACCAAGGCTGCTCAAGTAAGAGTTTAACCATATTTGTCATCTATACCAGCATTTCTCTAATGTGGTCTGCAGACCCCCAGGGTTCTCCAGGGGGTCCGCGGGCCCCACTGATCAACTCCTCCCCCTCCCTCCCAGCTCATCCTTCATGCCAGAGAATAGCTGTTCAGCAGTGAGCAGGAGGCGTTGGGAGGGAGAGGAGCAGGGACAGGGCGTGCTCAGGGGAAGGAGTGGAAAGGAGCAGGGGTGGAGTGGTGGTGACAAAAGGTGGGGCAGGGGTGTGGCCTTGGGGGAAGGAGTGGGGTGCGGGCGAGGCCTGGCGCTGAATAGGGTGATTGGGGGTCTGTGAAAAATTTTAAATCAAAACGTGGGTCCTGGGGTTGCTTAAGTTTGAGAACCGCTGATCTATACTAAGTGCAGTTGAGCGGAGCCCCTACAGATGAATGTATCCTTGGGTCCTGATATCTGTGCATATTTCCCTTGCTCGTAATTCTGTTTCAAAACTGGCACAGCTCCATGGCCCCCTCTGGTGGGATCTGTACTTACAGTTCAGGATGGCTGAATGCAACTACTTCAGGAGCTCTTCAGAGTAATGCAGAGCTCTCCCTCTTTTGCTTGCCCAGGAGCAAAGTACGCATTTACCATCTCAAGCTCTGGTTCTTGTATGGCCAGACTGCCCCAGTTCCATTGCAAAGGAGGTCTGTGGTGCTGTGCAAGCCCAGGGATACTGTTGTTGTATTAAATTGATGAAATAAATGGGTCCAGGAAGTTAAAGGTGTTAATATGACACTGGCAAAGTGCAATATTAAACAGCTATTTGTAGTTTGGGGTTCTAAGTATAGACTCGCCATCCTGCTTAATTCCATGGAGCAAACACTAGGAAATTCATGCCAAAATTTCCAAGTTTACTGATTGACTATGCAGAAGAATCCAAAATATAAAATGTATATAAAATTGTTTGTGTATTACCATTCAGTCTTAGTCAAAACTTAGCAAAATGCCGTTTTCAGAAAGGCTGTTGGTTAAACTCCCTTGTTTCATCAAACAGCCTTCCTCATGGGGAAAAAATCTCATCTTTTTAACTAAGCTGTTGGTGCTTCTTGTTGTTCCTGCTTTTGACAAAACAGACAGATATGAGAGGAAAGAAATAGGATAGTGAAAGGTGGGAAAAGTACAGCTTCCTGCTAAAATTCACAAGATTCAGCACAGCTAATGAGTCATGAATGTGTGCTCCGGGTAGGCAGGTTGGTCAGGACCGGTGCAGCTCTGGGCCCTAACTTGCTTCCTTCATCTGGAATGCTGTCTGGTCCCAGGAAGATCCTTTTCCACCGACCCTTCTCAGGCTAGGCAGGGCTATCACAGGATCAGGTCAGGAGCCAAGGGTGTAGGGCAGTGGTCCCCAACGCGGTGCCTGCTGGCACCATGGCGCCCGCTAGGGCATTTATGTGTGACCGCCTAGTGCCCAGCAGGGGAGAGAAGCCGTGACCCTGCGCCTGCCGGGGACAAAGAACTCTGGGGCTGCAGGCTGCGGGCACCAATGTTCTCAGTCCCTGGCAGGCGTGGGGCTGCAGCTTAAGCCAGAGAGAAATCATGGCTCTGCGCCTGCTGGGGACAGAGTACTGCAGCGCTGCAGGCTGCGGGCACCAGTGTTCTCTGTCCTCCCAGCTTCTCTCTGCACTGCCCAGAACTGACGCCAAAAAAAAACCAAAAAAGCTCTGAGACTGCAGAATGGACGGAATGCTGCCCTGTAGGATGTGCTGCCCCAAGCACGTGCTTGCTCCACTGGTGCCTGGAGCCGGCCCTGTATGTGAGTAATTGTTGGCGCCCGCCACACCCTTCTGAAAACATGCATGTGCTACTGGCCACAAAAAGGTTGGGGACCACTGGTGTAGGGGGGAAGGATAGGAAGAAGATAATAGTTTTGGGTTGGTAGGAAGAGAATGGCAAGACAGAACAGGATCTTTCATGTGTCAGTCTGGGTGACTCTCGGGTCCAGCAGTGATAATCTAGTGCACTCACTGATGTATTGAGGTCTGGAAATCTCTGATTTCACAGATGAAGGGAGGAATCTCCCAGGAGTCCATGGTTTTTGTTCACTGAAATCTGTTGGTGTTTTTTTTTTTTGTTTCTTTGTTGTTTTTAAGTCCCAAAATTTGGTGGACGGGCTGTCCCCTTATTGTTGTGTCCACCAGTTAACCCATATTTCTAACACATGAATCTTGTCCACTTTCTGATGTCAGAATCTAATGGCCATAGGCTTTTTGTTCATAAGTTATTATCTAAGTTTGGTCTATATCATTAGCCCCTTTTCATGCCCTTTTGATCAACATTTTTTGTTATAAGTTTACTATGATGCCATATGAACTTTGCTCCACAATCAGGATAGGTCTGCTGTCACAACTACTACTGTCGCGTTAATATCTCAATAATTTCCAGTGTGTATTTCTTCTCTCTTCCCCCTCTCCTCCCCCCACCCCCAGATTTTGGAAACGTGCTGGATTTGTACCAGTTTACCTGAGGCAGACTCCAGTAAGTATCATACTATTTCAGGAACCTGATCCAGTTCCCACTGACGTTAGTGAAAACCTTTCCACGTACTCTGATAGGATTTGGGTTGTGGGATTTTTCTGAAGCACCTCAGCAGATCATTGGGAGTTAGGCACCTAGGTGCTTTTGAAAATCTTATAATAAGTGTCAGAGAGTTTCACGGGGGTTGTATGGTCATTTTTATCTTGTGGGTTTATGGGCTCACTAGTAACTGTCTTAACATATTTTAGGGTTTGGAAGAGGAGTAGTGACCATCTGTAATATCTTTTAGCTGTTTTCTCTGCTTAAAAACTTAAGGCTAATGCCCATGTAGGTAACTCAGGCAAGTGTGTGCAGATAGCGAGGTAGATGGCTGGTTGGTTATTTGCCTATGCATTTGCCACACTTGTGATGCAGCTGCAGTAGTTTTGAACGGAAATGATGTGCACATAATTCACACAATCTGGACCGTAATAGAAAAGAAGTCTTTAGAATAAAGTTAAGCCCCATTGCCATCTCACAATTCTGCCACTCTCATATCAAAATCTCCTCTCATGAGCCAATTAGATTCCAGAACTGCAAATCAAAGCAAGTCACTTAGAGTAAGTCTTGTCTGACAGCAAGTGTTAAGTTTCCCCTGTCATTGTGCCATTTTACGTTTGTTTTTCTGACTCTTGAGTGGTAGCTGAGATTTTTGGCCAGCTAAGTAATAACAAAAAAAAAAATGCCCCTTTTCTGGAATTTATCAAATCCCCAAGGCTGGTGGGATGTAAATTCCATCATGATGGTCAGTGACTTTTAATACAACTCGTGTCCATGCAGGAAATTGGGTAAGAGGGACTCCAGTGTTTTAATTCTATTACAACACCTGTCTTTGCTTTTGTCACTTCAGTACATAATGCAAAGGGTGTGTACTGGGGATCATGGGAATCTGTCTTCCTTCCTAGAATGACCTGACTGGTGAGCACTCCTGTATCATGCTGAAGATGCTAAATGAAGAAGAGAGTGAACAGGAGCACTGGCTCGCTGCCTTCTGGAAAGGTAACAGCTGGTTGTCCTAGTGTGAGAGGAAGCCTCTGTGTATTCTTTGCACAACCGTGCTGGTAACCATTATCTTTTCTTCTTGTCCTGAAGATTTCAGGAGGCGGTTCCTGTCTCTGCTGTCGTATCAGTTCAGCACTTTCCCCCCTTCATTAGCACTGAACATTCTACAGAACAAGAATATCAAGCAGGAGTTGCAACCTCGTGAGTCTCTAGGCTTCTAAAATCCCTTCAGTGGCTTAAGATCTTAACATGGTTTATCAAAAAGATTCTTAAATGAAACCTGTGAATGTTCTACAGCCGTTAGTAGAATCCTACAACTCCCTGTTGGTCAGTTCTGTTTGCTCCCTTCAGCTTAAAAATATGCTTATTGCTGAGTGGAAACTTCCAGTACTGTCTTCCTAATAGCTGAGATCAGAGAGCTCTACTTGATCAAAGTTTTCCAAATCCTCTGAAACTAGAGGGCTCTTAAATTTAGCAGACAAATACATAGCGAGATCCAGTAACTGGAATTTGAAACTGGGTAAAGTCAAACTGTGGACTTAAGGTACCCACTTTTCACAATGAGGGCAACTAACCACTGAAACAGTTTATCTTTAGGCTGTGGTGGAGATCTCATCACTTGAAGTCTTTAAAGCTGAATTGGACGTCTTTCTAAGAGAGACATTCTAATTCAACCACAAGTTATTGATGCAGGAATTGTGGCCTATGTAATAGGGGAAGTCAGACTTGACGATCACAATGGTCCCTTCTGACTTAAAAAATCTATGAAAGTAAACTGTGGTTTCTTGAACGTAACAAGCTCATGATTTCTCAAGAGAACATAGGAATTAGTCTGGTTTGGTGTTTTGTTTTTCTTTAATATTTGTTCCTGGTGAAAGCTGCCAACCCTGGGTGCTGGCTGGTGAGTCTTGCCCACATGCTCAGGGTTTGACCAATTGCCATATTTGGGGTCCGGAAGGAATTTTCCTCCAGGGCAGATTGGCAGAGGCCGTGGAGATTTTTCGCCTTCCTCTGCAGCATGGGGAACTGGTCACTTGCTGGAGGATTCTCTGCAGCTTGAGGTCTTCAAACCACAATTTGAGGACTTCAGTAACTCAGACATAGGTTAGGGGTTTGTTTTAGAAGTGGATGGGTGAGATTCTGTGGCCTGCATTGTGCAGCAGGTCAGACTAGATGATCATAATGGTCCCTTCTGACCTTAAAGTCTATGAGTCTAACCCCCCGTGTCAGAGGACAGCCACAGTATGGGCAGAGGCAGTGCAAGCTTCCCTACCTATGTGTCTCAGCCCTTGTAGAGTAAGAGGAGGAGCCCAGTCTTCATGGCCCACTGTTTGCCTAGGAGTAGGAATCATGAAGATAGTTGTGAGGTGACTGTGCCCTACACAGGCTTTTATTTAATTTTAAAATTTATTCGGAGAGTTTGCATGACTAAACCAGTTGAGGATTCAGTTATATCTACTATTGTTTGGTTTATGTATACATTTCAAACAAGTATGTGCATTGTGTTTGTGGCTGTTAGCACACAGGCAATTGATATTAACAGCAAGCTTGATTATCCAGATCCTGAAGAAACATGAAGTGCAATTCTAATACTGCTGTTTTTGATTTGCTCAGCAATCAGCCGTCCTGAATTGGAAGCCGTGTTCCTCCCCTATGACCTGAAGCGGTTAGAGATGTACTCTCAAAACATGGTGGACTATCACCTGATTATGGACACAATTCCTGCTGTCTCCAGGATGTACTTTCTCAACCAGCTAGGAGAGACATCCCTCTCTGCTGCACAGTCTGTATGTACTATTTGCATTCATTACCACCTCCTTCCTTCCCTGTTGAGACCATGTTGCGTCAATGTTTCTGGAGCGAGTAACTTGCTCCTATGTAACGCTATCACTGCCTACATCTTGGCTCTTATTTTGTGCTGTTTAGTCTAACTTACCCCTTTGGGAATAAGAGAATCTCACCTTCTGTCTGCTTTTGTACCATCGCCTCTACTCAGAACACACTTCCACTTCACATGCCACACTCCTGTTCCTCGCCTCTTTCACATCTCCAAAACCCCCTGCTTCAGCTGACTGCCTTTTCTGCATTCCTTGCTGCGCTATCTCCTGCCTGTACTGGTCTGCCGTGTTTTGTATTTGCCTTGAATCTGATTGTAGGGACCCTGTTCTCTTACACATGCTGCAAAGCACTGCATATGCTTAAAGTGCTGTGTAAATACTAGCTAAAAGCAACAAGCGAGAGCAGGAGGCACTACTGGACTAAACATGTATGTAGTGATGCCCATCAAGAATGGAGCAATTTCGGGGAGTTCCAATATTTCATACAAAACTCTGAACACCTCACCTGTTGTGCTTTGTATTATTTTGCTGGACCAGTAACTTTGGTGGTAAAATCCAGGGAGGTGGGGGAGAACCTAACTTTTGTGGGTTTTAAAAAAAAAAAAAAAAATCTTATCCTCCAGGCCCTTCTTCTGGGGATTGGTCTGCAACACAAATCTGTGGATGTGCTGGAAAAAGAGATAGAACTGCCCAGCAGTCAGCTGATGGGCCTCTTCAACAGGATCATCCGCAAGGTCGTCCAGGTAATTGCATCATGGTCAAGCTTTGCTCTCTCAAGTTGGGCTCAATGCAGTGCCAGGCCTGAGCCTCGTAGTGTGAGGAATCTGGATCAGAATCCCGTATCCTCAGCCTGTCTCTAAGAATTCATTAGAGGTTCATTGTAAAGAAATGTCTTGTACTTGGTGGCAAACGTAGGTGGTTGTGGTGGAGGTTTCTGTTGTATGCTCCCCCTCACAATATGTATATTTGTGTTTGTTTTCAAATGGTGAAAGGTGGTAAACTGAAGGCAGGAGGCTTTGGGCTCTAATGTCCAGTAAGCAAGGTGGTGAGGAAGCTGATACAACAGTCCAGGCTCAATGTCTCAATCTGCCTTGGAATTGGTCATCTCTAGGATCACTGTAGGACAGAGTGAAGCCTGTAGATATCCAGGAAAGGCTATAGGTCAGGTCTCCAGTCTCCTTGATCCCTCTGATGAGGTTTACAGCAAGGATGTCCGCTGTGGTGGTGGATGGCTGTCCATGAGGAATTTGACTTGGGCCACCAACTCTTTTCACTTAGATCATTATCAGATGGGTAATACTTTCCTCCAATAATAACATGGGCTAGATTCAGATTGGTGCCATAAGAATAAAAGGCTCCTTGTCAATTTTCCAGTCCCCTGAGCAAGTTAATGCAATGACTGAATAGGCAGAGCTTCTGCATCCTAAAATGCAAGTCAGTCGCTTTACAGATGGCTTGCTCAGCACAGAATTCTTTTAGTTGACATGAAGGAATGACTATAAGAGAGGAAATCTACAGTACTTTCCTCCACACATTAATGGTTTAGTTGGGATTGCGTAAGTGAGGTGTATTGTGAACCACCAGCTCTCACATTCATTCAAGTGACGTTGGATGACTGATTTTATTTTTTTATTAAGCTGTCTTTGTTTCTGCTTTCAAGAAGTGGGCATTGAGTTTCATTTTTTCACAGAAAGTGGCCACTTAATTCCCCCCCCCCTCCAAAAAAAAAACCAAACAAAACCCAATTCCTTGTTCATATTTCAAAGACTACAGAAGTTCTGTAGTGGGAAGCCAAACTATTCTTAATTCCTTTTTAAAGCACTTCTATGGGAAAACACCAGTAGCCCCATCATATTAATTTATTCCTTCCTCAGTTGTTCAGCAGGATCCAGGAGAAGGCTGTGGAGGAGCAGATGGCAGTTACAAAGGAAGTTGTAATGGAGCCAACCCTGAAATCTTTAAATGAGGACTTGGTAATAATAATCATGCTACTAAAGCTTCCAATATGCACGTCAGATCTCTTTGAGGGTTTTCTCTAACTTAGGAGACTTGTAAGCTGGATTTCTTCCAGTGTAAGGAGTGCATGACATACTTGTCCTGTTATGATAGTTATGGAACTTTGCAAGCTTTAACTGCCTTTAAAGTGTCATAATTTCTGTGCTTATGTTTCTCCTTATACTGTGGTGCACCAATCCTCCCTCCCTTACCTTTGCATTATGTTAAAATGCAGCTACAAAAAACAATTAAAATGGGAAGGGTTGTTGGGAAACACCCAGTTCAGAGCTTGGGGCTTTGTTCATTGGACATACTGCCTTTTGGATGGGAGGGGAGTCAAGAGTTGTAATTTCGGACCTAGGAGACTACCTTGTAATACACAGGTTACTGACATACATAAAACTTAGTGTCTCTCTGGGATGTTTCAATGCAGGAAGAAGCAGCAAAGGAATTCCAGGAAAAACACAAGCAAGAAATGGGGAAGCTGAAAGACATGGACTTTTCACAGTAAGAATTTATTCACATAAGTCTCACCACAAATAGTCCTAGGAATCTAGTTTGAATACCCAGGCTCCAGGTGCAGTACACCTTTGCATGCGGGGGGTAGGGCAGGAATACACAACAACCTTGTGCTCACTTTCAAAGCAGACATCTGTGTCATATTGTCAGCTAGTAACTTGAGCTTTGTGTTAGATCAGAAATTTGAAGTCATGGTGTTTGTCAAGACACACAGGCTGAACTTCTTATTCTGCAGTATCTAATAAATGCTGTTTTGTAATGTTTTTGGCACCTGGTGATTACAGTTTTCAGAGACGTCTGTTAATCACAGGTAATTAATAATGGTCTCTGTTGATAAATGCCTCTTGCTCTCAAGCTAATTTTTCATTTTTTAAAATTAGTTTTGGTAATAGAAATCAGTGCTCATTGGCACTGGCCATCTAGCTGTACTCCGTTCAACACAGGAGCTGAGATTTGTGCCTGGGCAGCGTAGTGTGGACAGGAACTGTCTAGTTCCCATCCTCAGCCTCATTGCTCAGTTCTCTTATTTAGTTACCTGTGACTTTTCCTACCAGCATTATTGAGCCTCGTGCCTCAGTGGTAAAAGCAAACCACTGGGAGCCAGGGTTGATTTGCTACATGGTGTGAGTGTGGAAAAGTGATTTTTGGCTTCCTTTACGTCTGCCTGCCCAACTGTGCAACTGGATGGCCACTAGAGCAGCAGTTCTCAGTCGGGTCCGCGAGCCCTTTCAGGGGGGCCATAGCCCTGCAGATGAAGCCCCAAGGCCTAGTGCCCCCGTGGGGCTGAAGCCAGGAATGGCACAGGGCTGAAGCTGGGAGCCCTGGCGAACCAGCCCTCCTGCCCCCTCCCCTGGATCTGAAGGGCATGGGGCTGAAGCTGGGAGCCCCAGCACTTCCTGCTGGCAGAAGCTCTGAGCCTATGGGCGCAGTTGGGTGGCCACAAGGGTTTTCCCTCTCAAACTGCAGTGCTCTACCCAGAGTGGGGCAGCCCTGGGGGCAGCTCCCCCCACCTCCTCCTCTCCCCCAAGCCCCAACCTCTGGCCAGGTTATAGGTCAGAAGCCAGAGCCAGGCAGTGCAGGATAGCAGCTCCCCTGGCTGGTGTGCCATGGAGCAGGCAACTATGGCATTCCCCCATCTGCTGCTGGTGCCTGGGGTTGTGGCTGCTCCGCAGCTCCCAGGCCCCTTTGACTTCTGGGGCAGCTGGTAAGAGCTCCCCAGGCAGGGGTCCTGACTCCGGGGCTGACAGAGCCCTCAGGGAGCAACCTCCGCAGAGAGAGCCCTCCCGGTACACAGCTCCTACCTACCCCCTCCCTGCACCCTGAGCTACCTCCTGCCACACACAGCCCCTAACTAGCTCCCTCCCTGTACCCTGAGCTCCCCCCCTGCCTGCACACAGCCACTAGCTACCCCCCGCCTAAACCCTGAGCTCCCCCCTGCCTGCACACAACCCCTAGCTGGCTTCCTCCCTGCACCCTGAGCTCCCCCCCTGCCTGCACACAGCCCCTAGCTAGCCCCCTCCCTGCAGCCTGAGCAGTTTTCAGACTTCTGAGTTTTTTATTTTTTTGGTTGTGTTTCCCCACCACCCAGCCTGTCTCAAAGTCAACTGGAAGTCAAACTCTGCCTATTTATAGAGTCCTCCTGCTGGGCCCTGGAGTTTTTATAGCATGTTGAGTGGGGGCCGCAGAACGAAAAAGGTTGAGAACCCCTGCACTAGAGAACAGGCTGGTCTTGAAGCTAAGGCACTGGGCAGAGACTTGGGTCTGGGCTCAGGCTCAACTCTGCCAAACTTCCTGTGTGAGGTTGGGCAGTCCCTAGATCGCTCTCTGCCTTCATTTCCTTTCTTTCCTGTTTAGCTGATAGACTCTTCAGGGCAGAGACTCTCTTGCACTGTTTTTGTATGGTGCCCAGCACAATGAGGCCCTGATCTTGGTTGGGCCTCCACATGATACTGCAATAGAGATAATAAATCGAGCTATCTAACCATACGCTGTTTTAATCTGATGGCTTCCAATGCTCCTAGGAATAATCCTTAGTTAGGCTGCATTTTAGTCAGGGGTATTTTTAGTAAAAGTCGTGGACAGATCATGGGCAATAAACAAAAATTCATGGCCCCTCCCTGTCCTTCACTTTTTAATATACCCCTGACTAAAACTTTGGGGGAGGGGGACCTGGGACCCCAGCTGGTGGAGGGGGGAGGGGTGTGTGGCTCCGTGCCCCTTCCCCCTTACCCCCCCACAGCAGCAGAGTTTGGGTGTGGAAGGGGATTGGGGCACAGGACGGGGTGAGATGGGTTCTGGGCGGTCCCCTGGGGGGTCCCCAGAAGTGACGACATCCCCCTCGCTCAGCTGCTAGGCAGAGGCATGGCCTGGCAGCTCTGCAGTGTGCGCTGTCTCTGCCTGCAGGCACCACCCCTGCAGCTCACATTGGTTGTGGTTCCTGGCCAATGGGAACTGCAAAGCCAGAGCTCTGGGCGGAGGCAGCGTGCAGAGCTGCCTGGCCATGCCTCTGCCTAGCAGCTAAGTGAGGGGGATGTCGTCAGTTCCGGGGACCCCCCTCCCCCCCCCCAGGTAAGCACCGCCCAGAGACCACCTCACCCCATCCGGTGCCCCAACCCTCTCCTACACCCAAACGCTGCTGCTGCTGCTGGAGGGGAGAGTGGGGCGCCATGGCCTGGGACTGCCGCAGCAGCAGCCGGAGCATCTGGTGCAGGGGCTGCCTGAGCTACCTCTGAACCAGGCGCACTGGCCGCTGTAGAAGTCGTGGAGGTCACAGAATCTGTGACAAACTCGTAGTCTTAATCGTTAGCTTCCCCCAAATCATGGAGATGGTCCCACTCTCTCTTACACCATCTTAGGACTCCTGACTTATACTTGTCCTTCTCAGCTATTCTCGGCTTCAATGAAAGCTCTAGTAGAGAAGTATCCTTGTCAGCACTGACTTAATCATTCCTCTTCTACCTTTTTTTTTTTTCCATTTATTAACTGGCAGATTAAACCTAATGTTGCCTGAAATGTCTTTGCACAGCTGCTTGTTAATTACTGTGGAGCTAGTCAGCTTGAAGGCTGCTGAAGCTGTGAGTCTCACAGAACTCCAGCAAATGTTTCTTCCTTCTGAGCTAACAGGAACCAGTCCTTCCCTTTATCCGGCAAAAACTGTTCATTTGTTCAAAGAATATTGTTGTAGCAATGTCTTCTATTGTGGCCCTAAATCAACAAAGCAAACACTAACAAAGCTAAGAAGGGGAATAAAAGCTGCTTAAAATCTCTGCTTATGTTGTCTGCCTGATGTGACGGATGTGGATATGCATGATTATTTCAAACTACTTTCATTTCTCCTCTTAGCCCAGTGTGGTTTGCTGCTTTTCCTTTAAATTATTTCCCCCAGACCTCAACCTGGAAAAATCGATTTTTTTTTTTTTTTTGAAGGCGGATTACAGAGAAGTACAATCGTAGAGCTGAGAGAGCTGTAAAGGCTTTATCCAGCATTAATATAAGGTTGAACGGAAGCTAACTTCTGTATTGAGACCCCAGAGGCTTGGGGTAGAGGGAATGAGCAGTCCAGTTCTGTTGTGTGGTTCCTTAGTTAAAGCTGCATGCTGTGTCTCAAACATTTGGATACCATAGGGAGGAGCACAGGACAAGAGCATAACAAGACCAGAATTTGTCTTTCTGGCCTTCCTCCTCAAAGGAAACATTCAAGTTATAATATCCTGGGCCCCCTTCTTTTCGGTTCCCCTGTGCTAGTGCTCAGTCTTACTCCTAGTCATTAGCAGTAGAATGGCTACAACACCCCAGACCGTCTCTACAATGGAGCTCTCTTGTGTGTGCCATTGATCCAGGAGTTCTTAGTTAACTCACTTCCCCTGGTGAATACTTGCTGTATGCATCCTTGGTCTTCATCTTTTGTGCAGCACTAACTTCTGCTGCTTTACTTTTAAAAACAAAACCCCAATCCTGTAAATGGAAACTATACATTGGATGGATGTCTTCAATAGTGTATGTAGGTCTGGTGACGGCCGCCAGATTAATAAAAGCCATGGAGCCTGAAGACCTCTCTCCTTGGAAGAGTTTACTACTTGGGCAGGTGCAGTGTATGTCTCCTATATGCAAAGGAAAACCACTGACCTTGGCCCTCCACTGGAAGGTGGGGTGTGAGCATGTGTGTCTGCCGCCGTTCAGTTCTCTGCCTCTGTGATGGGGCTGCCATAAAAGTGCAGTTTGGTAACATTCACAATATGGGCAGCTGAAGGAAACCACTTGCTTCACATCTGTTACTGAACAGCTTTTGGATGATAAGTTCTTGGTCAGCACTGACCTAGTTTGGATTCAGACCAGTGATGTAGTCATGAATGGCTGTGTACTGCATTGCAGATCCCTCTGAGCCATCTGGTTCTGCTTTGAACCAGTTCTTTATTTCTGAAAGTCTCCCTTCTGTTTGGATGCTGACACAAGCACTGGCTGGGTAGCAGTTTGTGGACAGAATTAACTTCAGTTGTTCTCCTTTAAACAGACTTAGTTTTGTTTTGTTCTCTCCTCTCCACCTCTCACTTAGATATATAATCCGGGGTGATGATGAAGAATGGAACGAAGTGCTGAAGAAAGCAGGACAGAACGCTTCAATTGTGAGCCTGAAAAGGTTGGGAAAGTGTTTTTTTTTAAATCCATGCACCTCTCTTCAGTGGATCTGTCCTTCCCAGTTTGCTTTATTGTAATGCTTAAATGTAGAGAGAAGATGAGGAGTTAAAGGCACAGGAATTGTATATCTTGCTGCTCTACGTATACTCCTAACAGGGATCAGAGAGGGTAAATAGCAAGTAGGCTGGGTTTTCCCTTGAGTAGAGAAAATAAGATTGTAGTGTGGCTCTGAAAAACAGTCCTTCCTTTCTATAACTTGATCCTATCTTGGCTTTTATTTAGCCAGTCTGGTACATCTCTCAATCCTAACTAACCCCACTTTTTCACCCTGGCCATGCAACTAATTTGTCTTGATTCTCCTTTGGTGGGGGTAATTCTTTTAAGAGTTACTCCTGTTCCATTTGATTTTCTTCTGCACTGGCAGCAGCTGCCACCATTGGAAGCTTGTAGAAATTCATCCTCTTAATTTAGGGCCTAATCCTCTGAGATGCTGAGTGCCCTCATCTTCCTGTGACTTCCTTAGGAGCAGATGGTTCAGCAGCTCATAGGGTCAGGTTCTTAACTGAAAATGTTAGACTCGCTAACATGGTTTTCATCCATCTTCCTTCTTTCAGCTCCTGCACAGGTCATCATGGAATCTTTCTTGATCTGTTCCCCTGGGGATTTATGGGATGGCACTGTCATACACGTTGTTCTTCTTGAGGCCTAAGGACAGGAATAAATATGTTGCCCATTGTGGATCTTTATTCTGCTTTGTATGCACACACATTGCTTCTGTGAATGCTGGAAGCAGTAAATGAGCCCCTACACATCTTAAAAAAACATACAAGGACCTTTAAAATGTCATTGAAATTGGAGATTCCACAGATTTGTTACATTTGATCCATCCACCCCCAGCCTAAGCCCAGTGGAGGACTGTTATTTGTATGCCTATGTTTTCAAGTGCGTAATGATTTTAGGGTGCCCTAGTTTCTGTGCCCAATGTGAGATGCCTTCAAGAGGCTTGACTGTAAGAAGGTTCTGAGGACCAACCCTCTGAAAACCAGGCTACTTTAAGGTGGTTCAAGTTGGGCACTCAATCACAAGACACCAAAAAATCTAGGCCATATTCTTTAGTGCTCTCACCAGTCCTGCTTTAAATGAGCCAAGAAACAGGATCACTTCTTTTCCCTCACACCTTCTCCGTTGGCAGCTTGGCAGCCAAAGTTTCTGTGGAGGCCTCTCCCCCATGTAGCAGATGTTCCCTTGTTGAATTGAAATTCTCTTTAACAAATGTTTTGTTCCTGTTTCTCAGTGAAAAGAAGAGAAAACTAGACATTGAAAAAGGACCGAAACAACAAAAGAAATTTAAGAACAACAAAGATCTGAAGCAGAAGCAGAAGTGGAAGAAATGACTTTAAAAATGATGGACTTGAATAACCAGGAGCAAGCTCCTGTCTAGGGAGCCCCATTCCCTTTTTAAAGCAAGGACTTCTCTTGAAGAAGCAGTGTCTGGAGGGGAAGGGCTTGGAGGCCCTTTTAAAGAATATATTAAGGAAAATACAGTGACATCGCCAGGAGATGCTGCCTATGGGGACTTTTATACTGTGTGCTTGGAGAGACTGGTCTGATGAGAGGCACTACACGACAAACTAGACTATTACAAGGGTGCCTAAATGGCTAGGAAATGTCAATTCCCAGGGCTAATCAATCCATAAACAACTTTCCCTCATCTTAGTGTTGGTATTTTAATTTATTTTATTTTGGGGAGGGGGAGGCCTTTTGGAGCACTTGCTTTTATTGTGCCTTACTATGTGGTGTGGCATGCTAGCATTTTAATACACCTTAGTGTGTTTAATTACTGGCCCTTCTCTGCATCTGCTTTCTGTTATGAATGATGTCAGGTTCAAGCAATATAATTTCTGCTTTCAGACTGAGCCATGAGCTCCATTCTCCGTGTGGGGCTTTGCTATTCACTGAGCATCAGCAGCGTGTTCAGTGCCATGTAAAAGTGGCCACAGTCCTTGTGCTAAGGAGCTTGCAGTGTATGTTTATATATATTTCTGTTTGGAAAACAAAGCTTATAGCTCCTGGTTTTAGTTCTCCAGAGGAATCCCTAATAAGGATGCCTCTGTCTCATTCTTAGTGGCTTATAGACCCCTTATTTCTCAGGTAGCTCAGGGATTTGCCCTGTGATATACCTAGTAGATGGTCCTAATATTTCCTTACTCCCTAAGCTTGCGTGGTGACAAATAGAGAAGGCCCTGCTGGCTCCATGTTGCCTGGTATACTTTCAGCTATCACTGTCTGCTTGGCTTCTTGTAGTCTGGAAATTATGCAGAGACTGCCATAAAATCAGCATCCGCTCCAATGCCAGGAAACCAGCCTCCTCGCCTACATTGGTTTCTCCTCAAGCAGCAGGCGCTGTCCAAGCAACTCAACAGTCCACTCATGAGGCAGTAGGTCTCCGCTTACCTGTGGTTTCTTTTTACGTTTGGGACTAGGTCTGTGTTGCCCAGGCTCGTGTCCACTTCTGCTGGGGGGTTTCTGTGGTGGAGCTGCTCTCTTCTGTGTCTGTGCCTATCACAGACTCCAGTGAGTGGGCAGACCTTAGCTCTTACGGAACTGCAGACAAATGCAGCAGCTGAAGTTCCATTTCCTCCTCCCTTCCTGCCACAGAATAAGGATTCCTATTTCACTGACACACTCCCCCCCCCAGCCTGCTCCCCACTTTGCATCTCATGCCCATTCCCTCCCCTGCATGTATTTTTTATGTCACCCACCTTCTTTACCGCTGCTTCCCAGCCCAAGAGGACTGGGAGCTGTTAATGGTAGACTGTATTGAGAGCCCTATGCTACAGATGGGTGAGAGTTACGAAAGGCTGTGGATCCTGACCTGCTCCTCCTGCTGCTGCTGGAAAACCTCACTGACCCTAGAGTCCCTCCTACCTCCCCATGAAACTCTTAAAAAATGGTTTTCTCCAGCTGTCTCCACTTGGGCATGCACCATTTTCTCCCCAATAAGCTATTTGGATTTGAGAGGCGTGTTAACCACAAGGAAGGCTAACCGCAGTGCTTGTGTCTCCCTTTCATTAACCAATTTGAAAGAATGCTCTGCAACAAAATTTCCTTTCCAATATATCAGGGAGTTGGGTGCCCTGAAAATTTCATTTATACCCCACCACCAATACGTAGAAAAGTTGCTCCATCAACTGACAGAACAAGATGCTTCCATCCAGGAGGCAGGAGTTGGGTGCTGGACCTTGGTTATCTGCTTCTGGGCAGCAGGGGCTGGAGTGTGCTGTGTTATGCTGCAGGGTTCCCCTGTGGCTGACTCGGGATTGATGACTCCAGAGGGCGCTGGATCTCATTGGTCTAGGGATAGTTACTGCAATGCAAGACTTTGCAAGGTGTGTCACGGATAACTTGCATCCTTTACGCTTTGGGTGGGGCCAGGAGGAGTGGGAAGGGGATTGACCTGTGCACCTAGAGTTAGTGTTAAATGATTGGTGTGGAATTGAGAATGATTGATTGATTTAATTGGTGTCTCTGCTTGTTTTGCTTGCTCCTCTGGAAGTGTGATCTGATTGGTCAAAGCAGAGCAGATTCCATTAGGTTAATTAACCTGAAAGGCTGCACCTGAGGGAGAGCCAGGGCTTGAGAGGCTGATTGAAGATGGAGCCCAGCTGAGAAGGGATGGGTGGGGCTGGCAGAAAGCTGGGAAGCAGGCTGCAGTCATTCCCTGGGAGAAGGGCGATACGTTTGGGGCTGCAGAGTTAAGTAGTCTATGGTGACTCCTTGGGAAGAGGGAGTCTGGGCTGGTAAACCTGGGAGCCAGAAGATGTAGGAAGTAGTCCAGGAAAAGAGCAACAGGATCAGGGAGAAAGCAGGCCACAGTGCTAGATATAGGGCCCCTCGACTGGAACCCAGAGTAGAGGGCAGGCCTGGGTTTCCCTACCAGCCCCATGGAAAGTAGCACAGACTGAGCAGTGGAGCTGACGACTGCCTGGGACAGTTGTTCAATGGGACTTTACTAACTTTGGAAGGGGATTACAGTGCTCTGGCTAGAAGGCCAAGATATGAAGAGAGAACACCCTGAGTCGTCCAGAGAGACAGAAGCGTGGCAGGGTGTGCAAATGAGTGGCAGAAGCGGGCATTGCACTGGGAAGGAGCTAATCCCCAGAGCAGCCAGGAGGAGGTGCCCTTGTGGTGAGTGGACCCCATGATATTCCCACTGAATGTCTTGTTGGCCATTATATTATTGCGTATCCCTGCTCCAGGCCAGAAAACTTTAACTGAAACCCTTCCTCTTAAAACAGAGAACTGGTGAAAACCACTGAGCTTGTTGTAGGAATCCTTAAACTATAGTCCTCCTAACAGGGTTCAGAGCTGTGCAGTTTAAGATGAAATCTGTTATAGGGCCCATTTGGCTGTGATGTCTGTCAGAAGCCAGCTTGTGTTAAAGGGGAGGCTAATGGGCAGAGGGTTGTGGGGTAACTGGGGAAGTTGATATTTATTTCCAAGACTAAAAATATCTCAATGTGTATTATAAACCACATCTTTGTCTCTGTCTCTCCCAGCTATCTGTCATTGCTTGTCTTAGATTGGGAGCTCAGGGACATGGTCTGCCTGAGTTTGTAAGGAACCTCCCATGGCTAACCCTTTAGCCTGCTCGGGGCCTCTGGCTGCTCCCCTATTGTAAATGTTACCGATAGCATTATGGTCTCATACACAGCGCAATAGACTGGGAGTTAGGAATCATGGGTTTTATCACTCCTACCTACCCTGGACTTCCTTTGTGTCTTTGGGCAAGTCACATAAATTCTACATGCATCCGATGAAGTGGGTATTCACCCACGAAAGCTCACGCTCCAAAATGTCTGTTAGTCTATAAGGTGCCACAGGATTCTTTGCTGCTTTTGCAGATCCAGACTAACACGGCTACCCCTCTGATACATAAATTCTCTGAACCTCTATCTTGGGGTCGGCAACCTCTGGCACATGGCTCACCAGGGTAAGCACCCTGGCAGGCCGGGCCAGTTTGTTTACCTGCCACGTTGGCAGGGTCGGCATACCACAGCTCCCACTTGTTGCAGTTTGCTGTCCCAGGCCGAGGCGGGAAGCTGCACCCAGGACATCCCTCAGCCTGCGGCACTTCGCGCTGCCCCCATTGGCCTGGGACGGTGAACCGCAGCCAGTGGGAGCTGCAGTCCGCTGAACCTGCTGATGCGGCAGGTAAACAGGCCTGGCCTGCCAGGGTACTAGAGGTTGACCACCTCTGCTCTGTCCAGGTGAGGATAATACATCACCTGAACAGCTTGCTAAATCACAATGTCATGTTTTTTTCAAACAAATGGCTTCATTTTGCTTTTATAGCCAGGCATTGCAGGAATAATGTGTTACATTGGCAGGTTCCCCTATCTAGTTTTCAAATATTCTTTAATTCAGATTACATAGTTACAATATATGAAAATATCATTGGTCAAGTGACACTTTTTGCATATATGAGTAACATACTCTTACTGTAACAACTGTTATTGCCTGTGCTGTTCAGGACATGGTTGTGGAAATGTCTATTTCTGGGGAGACCCTAAAGTGGGTTTGAAACCTTTAGCATCCCAAGTGGGTAAGATTCAACTGGATTCTTTAAGCAAACCAGCAAAATGTAAGAGCGTAGACCTGTTAACTGCTCTTCATCCGACTTCTTTCTTAAGCTCTCTCTGGTCTTCTCTGGTTATATATTCTTGCTCTATTGAATGTGCATTGGATACAGCCTAATTTCTCTGAAATTGGTCAGAGGCTCTCACTTCTGAGACGTTAACAAGTAACTGCTTTAATCAGCTCATGGGATAGATACTATTTTATCTCAGCAGAATATTGACTGTTTTGCAAGGAAGGGAGTGTATCCACAGTTGAGCTGTTTTCCAGTTGTTTGGAGTATGTAAACTTCGTGATCACTAACTTCCTTTGGATCCCTCCTTCTGTTCATCAGTCACTTGTGGAAAACTGGAAAACAAAAAACCTCAAGTGCTACAATAAGTGGCACCAGATTTTTACAAGCTTAGTTGAACCACATTTTCCCTGTCTGTGCCTTAGATCAGTCAAGTAGATTAAATTGCAGCTTAGAATAAGGGCTTGTTGAAATTCATCCATCTAGTTTCATGAGAAGCTAAAATAAGGGCAGATACTCCTCTGCAGAGTTAGTCTAGTATTTTACTTTCCCCCAGTTCAAAGACGGGCAATTTTCTTGGCTACTGAGGCTACAATAGTACCTTTGTAAGGGTTTCCTTGCTGCCCTGTTTTTATCTCCTAGGCAGAGCCAAGGTTTCACTGTTCTTCTAGCCACCAAGTGCCAAATGTTCCCCTTTTCTGTAAGAATCAATCTTAAGCACTGCCACTGTTGTACTGTCACTAGTGCAGCTCTCCTGTTAGCTGCTCTCCTTGCCAGAGGTTTAAATGTCCATGGCTGGTCTGTGCTAGTTGTAGCAGTCTCCCCAGGACAGCACTGTGCAGGCCTGGGCAAACCTGCATTTTGGTGCCCCTGCACCCCCGTCCTGAGCCCTGCCGCCTGTGCCCACCTGAATGTATGGAGCAGCAGGCATTGTTGTTCGCTCGCTCCACCACACACCTCTAGGGGGCAGTGAAGGGAGGAGCCATGTCAGGACTCCCTGGGTCACTTTTACTACCTGGGCTGCATAAGGAGAAGGCAGAAAAGCATCAGTTTGTGATGCTCGCTGCACAGCACAGCCCAGGTGGGGAAATTTGACCTGGATGCATGGAGCGCTTGGTGTTGCTCCTTGTTCTCAGGCCTCCCTCTTCCCCCCAGGTCCCTGGGGGAGCATGGAGGAATATTGGGGGGTGAGCAGCATCTGAGAGTCACTGCTCGCCCTCTCCCCGCAATGTTCCTCCATTGTGAGAGAGAAGGGAGAAATCTGGGCACCCCCTACCCAGCACTTCATTAGCTGGGAGCAGCTTCTGACTCCGCACAGTGTGCACCTCTGTCTTGACCATGGTGTCCCGGGCAGTCATCTGCGTGGCCCACCCCTAAGGCCTGCCCTGCTACAGTGTCTCCTCCAAAATCAGAGCCCAGAGCCCCTTTGGTCAGAAATCTGTTGCTTCACCACTCTCTCTCTGTGCTTCTAAATAGCCTCCCATTATGTGACATTTAGAAAGGAACTTCTTTCCATTTATCTGGTGGCTTCAGAAACTCAATTCCTCTCTTTGGCTTATGCATTGCCCTTTAAACTCTGACTTTAATGCTCCCTCTTCCTTGCCAGCACCTGGCCATTGTACTCTGGCCTAATCTCTGACCTTTCACCCGTCCTCCCAACTCATCTCCGAGCGCAAAGAGAGGATAGAATGGGATCTGTTTTTCTTACAGACAAAAGAAGGTCCTCACTCTTCTCCACCCCACCCCCACCCTGCAAAAAGCCCTTAACATTCACTGGGGGAAGGGATAGCTCAGTGGTTTGTACATTGGCCTGCTAAACCCAGCATAGTGAGTTCAATCCTTGAGGGGGGCCACTTAGGGATCTGGGGCAAAATCAGTACTTGGTCCTGCTAGTGAAGGCAGGGGGCTGGACTGAATGACCTTCCAGTTCTGTGAGATAGGTATATCTCCATATATTGGGGAGCGATAGCTCAGTGGTTTGAGCATTGGCCTACTAAACCCAGGATTGTGAGCTCAATCCTTTGACGGGGTCATTTAGGGAACTGGGGTAAAAATCTGGCTGCAGATTAGTCCTGCTTTGATCAGGGGGTGGGAGTAGATGACCTCCTGAGGTCCCTTCCAACCCTTATATTCTATGATTATATGTCCATGAAGAGTGCTTTCCTGTTACTCTTTCTGTGTATGTGTTCACCAGTGGAGGGCATTATGGACACCCAGAAGAATCGGACATGCAGTCCCTTTTCTGCATGCGCTTTAGAGGGCCATGCCAGCTGAACTGCACGTGCTTCTCCAGTAGCCCTCCCTCCCCTTCAGTCCTGACAGTTCCTGTAATGCATTTGGTGTGAGTGCTGTCAGACTGTTTCTATAACCCACTTAAAGCCTTAAGGCCAGTCCTCTAATGGTTCAAAACTGTCTCCTGGTGCCTTGGCCCAGCATGTCGAGGTAGGAGCTGAGCTGTTGCTGTAGATCTCTCTCCCCTGTGTGCAGCAGTGACCCTGTCAGCCTGCGATGAGTGGCTAATTGGAAGGAAATGGCAAAGCCATGTATGAACTGAGCAGCTCTCTCAGCAGGAGGTGGATAGGCATGACCTAGTTGTCAGTGGAATCAGCCTGCCTTCTTGGAGACCTATGAGCTATTTTGACAGCTGGAGTGACCTACCTGACCTCTAGGAGAGGTAGCTTGGGTGGAGAGGAGGAAACAGAACTGGTGCTGTGAAGGGGGGTGGTGGGTAAGGAGGGAGCTGAGGATCTGCCAGGGTGCTCCTTTGGCCTGTTCTCCAGGTATAGGAGGTGAGTCCCTATGGCCCTGAGGCCTGAATGTGAGCAATGTGCTAGAGTAGGGAGCCCCTCTGGCTTAAATAGCAATGCATACAGTAAGGGGTGGGAAGGAGGGAAAAGCATCTTTATTCTCTTCTGTAGCTGTTTTTATACCACACTCATACCTATAGTATCTGAGTGCCTTCCAGCAGGGCATTAAGCAGTGTGGCTACAGATCTGTGTCACGTCGCTTGGTGTCTCATCCTGGGGTTGGGCATTTGACTGGACCAAAATAATCGGTCACTTATCTGGTTAAATAGTTAGAGCACTAACTTCTTAGAACAATAACAATTGCAATATATTATATTCTCCCACACTTGTGTCTAATTGCCAAAAAAGTTTACTTAAGTAAAATCCAAAACAATGAAACACAAGTTCTAAAAAATGAAAACAGCCCCATGCTACAATTGAATGGTGGGCTGCTGCCTGCACTAGCATGTTCTTGCTGGAATAGTTGATATTTGACTGTGGTCAAATAGGCAGTCAGCTGACCAGACAATGACAGCTTGCAGGCCTATCTCCTCCCCCTAGAGGGAGAAGCATGTGCATCAGTACATTGATTTGATAGTATGTGGAGGGTTTTGTTTGATTTCTTTTTTTTAATGTAAATGTACTTGTTGCCATATGTTGGTATTGGAGAAAGCAAGGTAAAAGCAGTGAGATTTGTTGGTCCTTAATCCTCTCCTCCATCTAGGTTTTGTGATAGTGTATCCTTAAGCTCTCTGAACATCTAGACCCCATGATTATAGGGCTGCATTTGTATTGGTGACGCGCCTAGACTCATTTTCCACAAGGTTTGTGTAGCTGGAAACTACATTAGGGTGAGAGCAGAGTCGCGGAGGCAGGCGCCAGAGGCTGGCAGTCAACAAAAAAAAAGGCCTCCCCTGGCTCAGAGCAAAGCCTAACTGAAAGTGAGGTGACAGCTGAGATGTAAAATCCTTTCCCCTCCCTGGGCTGTGGGAGTCCCTGGGAGACTGAACAAAGCGAGGTGAGAATTTCACTTTGTCTAATGACCTGCCACTCCTGCCGAGTGCAGCTGTGGGGCAATGGGCTGTGACTGCTCTGTAAACTAGGCCAGCAATCTAGCTGAGGGGCTCAGTGGTTATGTGATCAATACCAGCCCAGAGGTGGCCTGAATGACAGACTACAGTGGGGGTGGGGGGAGTTTTGGTTCTGAAATCTACATTTGCAGTCCACTTTTGGAAATGATCTCTGTCTCTGACAAGCTGCATGAAATCTCTACAGCTGTAGCATGAGCCTGGGTTCACCTGAGAGCCCTATCTGTGAAATGTCAGACCAGGCACTATAGACTGGCCCTGTCTCCAAACATTTTGTCTTCCATGGCTGCTCTAGTGTAGGAGATGGGCATTGAAGAGAGTGCCTGAGAGCCAACAGAGTTCCAGAGAATCACGTGAGCTTTGGCCCTGTAATACATGGTTAGCCAGTCTTTATGCAAAGGGGTTTATATTGTTATGACTAAATGAAGCATGGATGTACCCCCAACATAGGGCAAAACATAGTGCTTCCTCACCCAATCAGACTCTCGTCTAGCTGGGTCTTCACCTCACTGGGACAACTGCTTCTAGGTTTGTCAAAATCTCCCTGGGGCACTGGCCCCCTCACAGTACTGGGGTGCATCTGTCAGGAATTTTTCCTTAAGTCACCATGTCTAAGACTGTAATAAGGTAGGTTCCATCTTTAAACAAAGCCTCCAACCCACAGGGGCAAATCACCTTGTTTTCCTTGATTCTATTACATAACAGGAGCCTCTTTAGATAACTGGCCAGCTGTTCCACATGTGCAAATGAGGAGCCTGAACTAGGCACATTCCATTTTGTTAGCACTAGGGCACCATGTGCAAAGGTTTATTCTGAAGTTTAGCTCAGTATTTACTAGAGCCTGGGGAAAGCAGCCCTTGAGTGTCTCCATGCGCCTGAAACTCAGCAAAGGAGATGTGAGTACTGTGTATTTCCTTTGAAGTTTTGTGCTTTTCCAGAGGTGCCCAAACTTTGCCCTGGTAATTTGCCAACAGCCCATGGGCAGTCCTTGATTTGCATAGAATGGAACAGGTAGCCAGGCAACCTCCTGAGGGAAATATTTATTCCATTTCCTTGAGTAAGATGGGTCCATCTTCAGCTGAGACTTGCCCACTAGCTCCTCTGCTAGGTTACTACAGTAATTACATACATTTGGGCTTCTCAGTCAAAGATTGGCTATGTCATCAAACCACTTTCCTTACAGCCTGACTTCTGCTGAGGATTTCTACAACACCACTCCCTAGCCTGAGACACTTAATCCTGCCCTAAAGAACTGAAAGAAGGTCCTACCTCCGTCTCTTCCTGAAGAATGTTTTTATTTGGATTTTTCTTTTTACTTTCTAATTCACCTTCTCCCTGTTTGACAATAACTTAAGTGCCCTAAAATGTAAGTGATTTTCAGGAAGGAAAGACAAATCCCCTCATGCTACCTGAGGTAGAAACTCAACTCCTTCCCTCTGCTCCCCTTGTACCTTCTTGGGGTGTAGGAAGCATGTTTATCCTGCCACTGTCCATTTTCAGAACTATTCCAATCTACGAAAGGTAAATGGCATACCTGTCCCCACACACACAGGTGTAAGTACAGACCAGCCTTGTCTTCATGAATGGAAAAATGTTACTGTGTGGTAAATGCTCCTGCCCCCCCCCCTCGCCCTCCACTCTAATATGCTAAAATCCTAGTGTGGGCAAAGCCCAAACTTGGCAGTTGTGTTAAACACAACTGTGTGGTCTCCAAACATACATGTTCTCACACACATTCTGACACACCCCCACAGAGCTCATCTCACCCCCTTACAGCCCCTCATAACTGAGTCAAAACACAAAGCATAAATGTTACATTGTTAGCAAAATCCTGGTACATTTACATAAATGACATTAATGTACAGTTAACAGACAATATTACAGCAATAAAACTGCACCTATGCTTTTGTACAGATAGTTGGAGCAGCTCTTTGAAGTATTTTCCAGTCTATGGCCTTTCTGAGGTTTCTTTCAGTGATAAAGCTGGAACAGCCTCTGGCTTGCTAAGAATAACTGGTGCTCCCAGCCAATTTCCAACTGAGTCTAAAGACTTACTTATGGGTCCCTGACTTGCCAAGCACACTCGTGTCATGCAATCCGGTGGGAGCCTCGGGTTTTGACCAATTAGCTGGAGATGCTGCAATCTGCCCTTCTTTTCAGCTGAGCCTGAGTCTTCTCGCCTCAGTGTGTTTAGCATTTCATTGTTCAGCTCTCCAAGAAATACTAACTGGACATTGAAAGCTTCCCCCCCCCCCCCCCCGAAGCATTTTAGCTAACGCTTTCAGTATGTTAACAGACCAGCGGGGAATGGTTGTAGGGGGTGTTTTATAGCTAATGGTGACATTCACTCATCCTGCTACCACCTTACATCTTTGTTTCTAAGGCCTGTGCTTGTATTTTTTTTAAAAAGTTTGATAGCTTATGAAGGGCAGAAACTTCTAAGAAAATATGGTGAAGCTTAGGTGCTAGGGTTGAAGTATCTAATTTTAAGTATTGCAAGCTCAATGTTTCCTAGACACAGAGTGCAAAGGTGAACTAATGTGTGCAAGCATGATGCAGTATACCTTTCCCTCCCCTCCCCTGGGTACTAGTAGATATCCCCATTACTTCCATCTCCACAGCTGTAGAGAGAACTAACTTGCCTAAGGCCACAAGTTTGTGTCAGAGCCAGCATTAGGAGTCAGGCCTTCCTCTCATCCATGTTTCTCTACACCAGGCCACCCCCAGCATCAAGGAATAATGAGCTGTACATTTCTGCTTGGCTTTGGCTTTAAGGGAGTCCAGGTGGTACACACAATACAGCACTAGGTTTTACTGCACCTCCTGCCACAGCATTTTTGAAAAGCGCCTCCTCTTATTGCATCAGTCCCTAATCACACAGGAGTGCTCCATGTGCCATTCCCAGACAGTTAAAGATAGGATGACTTGGACACTACAAGACATTTGATCAAACCTTTACAGTGTAAATAGGGTAGGCTATTTTCTTTCCAGTTGGCCACCACTGAACACAGACCAGTAGATCAAAACTTGGCTAAACTCTCCAAAGTAGGTGCTACTGAAAAAAGATAATTCTAGAGGCCTATTTTAGTCTCTCACACTTGGCACCTTAAGACGTACCTTCTCTCAGCCTTATGGGTTACAAAGAATTTATGGGAAATAACGCTAGAGTCTTTTGCCATGTGTAAAACTGGTTATCGCTACAGTGGTAGTCTGTGTCCTAACTACTACACACGTTTAGTCAGGTGACTGAATGCTCAGAAGTTCATGGGATTAAAAGACTATCAACCCTTGTATATACACACCAGTGGTGCTTTTAAATCAACCTGATGGGGTTTGTAAATAGATGGTTTAGATTAGCACGTTAGAGACACCCCCAGTGTTAGGCCTCACTCCGCTGCATCCACAATCTGTTTCCCTAGCAGCTTTCACCTTGTGCTTATGAAAATGGCAGCTTAGATCTGCTCTTTGGGCCAGGTTCTTCAGTTGCTGCATTAGTTTTTCCTGTTGGTGCTGTCCTGGTGTAGCTCTGGTGCTGTGTAGCACAGAAGAAAAGACACCTCCTCGCCTTTGTCATTAGATTTGTTGCAGCTCCCCAGAGAAATCACTGCCCTAAGGGCGTCAGCTTGTGGGGACTTTCAGCATGAGCCAGTGGTTCCATAAGACAGACCTGGAAGCCCCGGCTGGATAAGGTCCCATGCCAGTGTGATGTCCCTGCCTCACACTCTTGAGGTGATGTAAATAGAATGCAGTCGACTGGCCAATGTCATCTGCAGGTCCCGCAGAGGGTCCAGACCCTGCACCTTGCTGTTCCTGCCATAGATGAGCTGTCGAAACGAGTCCTGTTCCAGCAGAGAGGTCATGTGTTTGAGGAAGAAGCCCTTGCAGAACGAGGCCAGTTCAGGTGCACTGTGAATCTGTAAAACAGAACAGGAGTCAGTCACCTTCTCTGTGAGCCCTACAGATTAAAGCACATTTTCACAGCGGCCACTGCTAAGCCCTTTCCCTCTGACAGCTTCATTGGGAAGGATGCCTGCAAAATGAAGGACTGTTAGGGGAAAAAGGGTATGTACGTAATGATGTCGTTGGCAAATGCTAATGGAAAGGACACTGGTGCTATGAATGAGGCTCTTTTCTCCCCGTGTGCGGGCGTGCAGCCAGAGAGGTTCATTTTCCAGATGATAAAGTAAATTTTTTATTTCTAATCCTCTGATCTCCTGCTGTTACCTGAGCCACAGTACAGTGGCCCTTCAAGGAAAAGAGCAGCTGGCTGATGGAATGGCCAATATACCTGTTTTGTGTGAGCCTGGAGTCTATGTGTCGCATCATGACACAACAAAGGAATCTTGCCAGCTGGTATGTAATGTGAGTAGCCATGGAAATATGGCGTATATGATCCAATGTGCATGCCTAGACCAAAGCGCAGAATGAGATGGGGAAGAGCCAATCTAATACCATGCCTGTGAGTGCCTCAGATTGTCTCATTGGCTCTTAGCTCCTAAATAGTCTCCTTTGGTTCTCCCAGTAATTAATTACCTAGTTACATCCACTTCAGCATCATCAGAGAAGACACAACTACGATGGCGGAAAAACAATGAATTTTATGCCCAACATTTAGAAACTCCCAAAGGTTTTGGGGTTGTTAATAGAAATAGAATTTGTTATGAAAGTTTCATAAGGAATTCAATTCCCCCCCGTCCCTAAATGGAATAGTTTCCCCTTGGCTGTTGGGAATCCAAACACAGCAGCCTTGGGCAAGTGCATGAGATTCCAACCTTGAAACTGTGTAGTGACACTAGACTGACATAATGCAAAAAAGTTTACATCAGAAAATATTTAAACGTGCTATTTTAATTTTACTTCCTGTTATCTTTAGCAGCGTGCTCCTGCCTCTCTACTACATCCCACACTCCTGGTGACTTCCAGGAATGCTGAACTGCTCCTCTGTGTTCCTAGTGGTAACACATGTTGGGTCATTTATATTAAATTACAGACTGGATACAAACTCTAATTTTGCAAGCAAATTTAGTGCAGAATTGGCCCAACCAGAGCATGCCTGCATATCATGCACCCTGATTCTTGTCCAAAATACCACATAGCAGGAAGCATGTGAAGTGCCTGTGTTCCTAGACATTTGTGGGGTCTAAACAAGACAGTGCAGCCTTTACCTTTGCGTATTTATAGATGTTAACAGAGCTCTCCATGCTGATGGTCTGGGCACATAAGATTTCACAGTGTCGTTGGAGGCCATCCAATTGAAACAGGCTGGCGGCAGACAGCAGCTATTGGGACAAGATAGACGCTTTTCAAAGTCAAACTACATTCCTTCCTCAAGGGATCTTCTAGCTCCTTCTCTTGAGCGCTAGCCCTCCTGTGAGAGCAGAAAGGCCAATAAAGAAGAATACACTAGCAACCTCTTTTCATTATTCAGAGTATAGCACTGAATGAAGGTAGCAAGCGCCTTCCTGCATTCTTGAATTTGTGTACCTTCTGGTTTTCAGAGGGAATGAACAGAGAAGGTAATCATTAAGTGATCCATTCCCAGCTTCTGGCAAACAGCCATTGGTGGACCTATTCTCCACGAATTTATCTAGTTCTTTTTTGAACCCTGTTATAGTCTTGGCCTTCTCATCATCCTCTGGCAAAGAGCTCCACCAGTTGACTGTGCATTGTATGAAGGAATACATCCTTTTGTTTGTTTTAAACCTGCTGCCTGTTAATTTAATTTAGTGGCCCCTAGTTCTTGTGTTATGAGAAGGAGTAAATAACACTTTCTCCACACCTGTCATGATTTTATAGACCTCTATCCCCCCCTTAGTCATCTTTATTCCAAGCTGGAAAGTCCCAGTCTTATTCATCTCTCCTCATACGGAAGCTGTTCCATGCCCCTAATCATTTTGTTACTCCTTTCTGAACGTTTTTCTAATATATCTTTTTTGAGATGGGGCAACTATATCTACACGCAGATCCCCTTGTTCTGCATAAGCCATCTGAAGTAGTAATTGCTTCCTGTTTCGATGACACAAACTTCCTGAGACCCCAAAACACATCTCATCTTCCACAATTCCTTATTTTCTCCTAAAAGGATACTAGGGGTTTTAACACTTCTCTGTGTGCATAAAGCAGCCACATGAGACGTCCCATAAAAACACTGCTAGCTGCTCTCATCTTCCCCAGCAGTCACGTCAAGCAGTATTGACTATGTGCTTTGAAAGCATCACCTCCTTTCAAAGCTCCAGCTTCTTTTGGCTTCCACGACCCATCACCCCTGACTGCATTTGGAAGAAAAAGTTCTCACCTCTAGGATATCAGTTGTGGGAATTTCCATAGATTCTGTTCCTCCATAATATAAATACTGCATCAGCATCTGAAATAGGAAAAAAGCCAAGCCTGAAGCTGTTGTCAGTCAGTACAGAGAGGAATTTGAACACCCATGCTGCCTTAGGAAGCAAACAGAAATCGCAGCTCCAGCTTCCCATGGGTCTTGATAACAGCTTTGACATTTTCTAATGGCCTGGCTGTGCTGCTTTCCAATGTTCTTTTCTTTCTCCAGCTTTGAAGGGGGCCACATCAAGGAATTTAGGCCAAGGGTGACAGTGTGTCTCTGAGCAACCGCAAGGCCCCTGTAAAAACTCCACAGGGGTCCTGTTTTTTGTAAAGCTTTGCAGGCTAGCCACACCCAGGAGCTGACAGGCAGCAAAATTGGTGGCAGGCTAGCTTAGTGCATGTGCACAGTACAGCCTGCCAGATGGTGACACACTGCCCTCCCCCGAGAGCTTCCAATAAGCCTCCCCATACCCCAAGTCTTTCAGCTGGAGGATTTGGGGCAGGGAAATAAAGGGGTTGTTTGGCTGAGGAGACAGGCATGGGCAGCCTTTCCTCTCACCCTCCCATGCTCACCTCCCTACTGTTCCAAAACCACTCTCCTGCCACTTCCCCATGCCTATTATCAGGGAACTGATTTTTCACTCGAAAACCAAGGTCATCCCATTTACTACTATTTATATTGCAGTAGTGCCAAGCAGCTGCAGCCAGGGGCTCATCGTTCTAGAAAAACCTGATCCCTATTCCTGCTGCTGAACAGAACCCAGGTCTCTTGAATCTCAGTCTAGTGCAGTGGTTCCCAAACTGGGGTGTTCGTGAAATGTTACAGGGGCGTGTGGGGAAAAAAATCCCTAATGGCAGACAGAGCTGTCCCTAGGAATCCTGGGCAGCACAGGGCCAGCAGCCCGGAGCCCCTGGACTTCCAAGAGCTAAGCAGATCAAAGCAAGTCTATCTATCACACTGAGGAGATTAAAACTTCAAGACTCCTTATAAGCAATGGAAAGGGAGGTGGATATTTTTTGCTGTTTTTAAAATTAAATAGGCAGCTAGTATTGTTTTATAAATTATTATGAAGAACAAGTTTAAGCTTTTTTGTAACGTGCGCTGTTTGCTTGGACTGCTCAAGACCTAAATGCTTGTGTAGGAGGAACTCTTTGAGTTGGCTTCTTAAATACCTTCATGCTGTTTCACATCTGATACTCCTTGATGAAATATAGGAGCCTTGTCTTATATAACAGGCTTATTCAAAATGATACAAGCTACAAAAGTGAGATATTGGAAGAGCATTGCTGTTTTCATAATGTAATGAAAATATAAAAATTGTATGACATGCTTATTACACACTATTATTAATATTTATCATTACAATATTTTAAAGATCACTGCTTTTATAATTTTTACTCAGGTAAAGGAGAAAATCTCTGTAAGTACTCATTTTTAGGAGGGGGTTCATGAGACTTGACATTTTAGTGAAAGGGATTCACAGGTTGTTAAAATTTAGGAACCACCGATCTAGTGCTTTATCCACTAGGCAAAACTCTCTCCCCTAAACAGTGAAAATGACACCACTTTTAGTAGGTAATCTCGTGTCCTCTAAATGTGCCCCAAAGTCTCCCCACACATCTCCTCCGTCTCTACTTCGTTAAAAGGCCACCTTTAATGGTCATTTCTTACGGCTTTCAGTGTATTACTTTGTCCAGAAAGGCAAAATCCTCTCCCTGCCCCCTTTGACACTGCAAACACCACACCTGAAAATCATGCCTTGAAGTTTCCTGAATCACAAAAGCCCATTGATCAAAGATATTCTTCATACTATGTTAAGGAGATGTGCCTTAATACTCTCAACTTTATTCTCTTCAGGTAATGGGCCTGAGCTGCACAGCTTGGATACAGACATTGCAATTGCTTTTCAATTCAAATACAAAACATAGGAAACCCTCTTGGGATAGAGCAGTAGGGATGTTTCTGTGCTCAAATTATTCCCACTGGATGCAGAGATACCATGTGGTGATGACCATAGAGAGAAATTGTGAGGGAGAAAGCCAAGATGAGTGCTAAACACTTTAGTGAACAGTTACAGACTTTCAGCTGTTCTGCACTTTAGGATTCCTCTATTCTGCACATTTCCTTCCTAATTTGAAATGCAGATCTGGAAAGCTGGAACAATGCCTGACTATTGGATTTCACTGACTTGCCTTTTTTTTTTTTTTTTTTAAACCTACCCTCTTTTCATCATGAATGAACCTCCCTCAGGTCACTTAAATATGGAAACATCAACAAAAGTAAAAGTGGAATTCTCAGCGTCAAGTCTTTAAAGAGAGCCCCATTGACTTCTGATAGTCTGATTTGAATTAATGTGAAGCCTGGCAGTTCTCCGGCTCTAACCAGGCTTATTTTTTTGCTTAACGCAGCATGAAAATTCTGCCTGGGAACTTCCAGAACTACAAAAAAGTAGTCAATAAAAGACCTCATTTGTCCTCCTTTATGAAGGAGATCAGCTGCATTAAAAACAAAAAATCCAATCCTATTATTTTCAGAGCTAGGCCCAAGCTGACAAGTTTGGATGCAGATCAGAACACACCTAAAAAACCTGAATTGGTGTAATTGCTGGTGTTATCGTTTTATCTCTGGCATTAGAACTTGTAGCTTTTGCTTCACAGTAAGTACTGGAGGAGACAAACAGTGCTAATGGTAAGGATGCACATAATTTACATACCTTGAAAATATTGTATTTCATATCACTAATTTCAACAGTCTTACTGCCTTGGCTGTCTAGTTCTGTTTTATTGGTCATCAGGGTCTTAAACCTGAGAAAATGGAGACAGAAGTTTGCATAACAGATTCCTGCATTTTTGCCACTCTGCATCATCTTTGCTTGGATTAGTTGTCAGTAAGCAAAGGGGAACTGGAGAATCTTGGTCCTAATGTATTTGCATTTATACTTTATATTTTCCAAAACAATCAATCAATACGTTTCCATCATCTTTAACAGCAACTAAACTGTAAACGTCTGACAGCAAAATCTGTAAACTCTCCAGCACTGAATTCACTCCCATGTTACTCCAGTTTTAAGGTGCTCTAATTGCACTGAAATCAGTGGCATTAGATTCACATAAAACTGGAGTGAAACAGAGCTGAATAAAATCCTGAGAATTGTACATTGCATTAATATTAGTTTTAAAAGCAAATAGTTGATCCTATAATAGAATCAACTGAACAATATCTCCATCTGAGGAGCAAGGACAAAATATATTGGGGATTCAGTGTATTTTGTGTGTGTTGGGGTTTTTTTTTGTTTTTTTTAATAAAAAGTACACAGTGCTAAAGAGCCACATTCTTTACCTCCCTCACTCCCCTTTGCTCCTGGGGTGCAAAAGAGGACAGAATCTGGCCTTAACACTTTTGCTGAGGACTTCGCTGGGGTGAGGCAGGCTCCAGTAAGTACAGAGCTAGAATAGTGGCTCCTACGCTATCCTTCCCTCGGCCTTGAATGCAGTGGGGGGTGAGAGGCAAGGAGGGGTGGGAAGGAAGTAGCCAGAGCAAGCTGCACTCCAGCTGCACTCAGCTGTTGAACAGTTCCTTAGAAAACATTAACCGCTAGTGCATGTCAGAGCAGCCCCCTTGTTGTTCTAACCTGCAATGGGAGTGAGTCTAAAATCAGGCCTTACCCCACTCTAATGGTCTGAGTGTAGGCAAAGAATCTGGCTCTAAAAGTTTTGCGGCTTGGTCATGTAAACTCAGTGAGTAGCCTTTACTCATGCCAGTAGCCTCATTGAGACTATTGATGATTAAGGGCTGCCCGTCTGGGTAAGGAATTACGGGCCCCTGTCCTCCATTACTAATCTCCATTTAGCACAAATAACACAGCTGCAGTTACTAGGTGTAGTTCATGGAGGCTGACGCACCTGTTGGAAGCAGTCACCAGCAGGACTTTGTGTGCATAAAACAGCTTTCCTTCCACTAGAAAAGTTACATCAGACATTTCTTTATTGTTTAGAAAGTGAGGATCTGTTGGAAAAAAGATGGGGGGCGGGTTTTAAAACACTGCAGCATGGCAAAGAGAAGAAGCAAAACCTCCATGGAAACTGAGATAAAGCTGAGTATCTCACCAAGCCGGGCTGGCAACGTCTTTTGTATTTCAGGAATGTTGGGTATAGGACTGCTGCCATAGCAGTGGGTGAAGATGGTTGCAAGCAGCTGGTTGATAGAATCATTCTGTAAGGAAGAAGGAATTTATATCATTAGTGCTGAAAAGTACGCTCCACAGGCTGTAATGGTTTGCTTGCTGCTTATATAATAAGAATGGTCCTGTGCTGCTTTTACTGTTTTTAAGGACTACTCTGTCTATAAGGACTCTGAGTAGAAGGGCCAACTCAAGACCTATGCAGAGGGATGAATTTCACCACAAAAATATTCTCAGCAAGTTTATGGTACACACGTCAAGGAAAAAAAATTAATTTGAGAGCTTAATCTTGACACAGCAAAGCTCTCCAAACTTCTACACAACAAAGTCCACAGTATGGCTTACCAGGAAACTCTGTTCCTAATGGATCAGATTGTTGTGCTGCACTGCACTATTTTAAAGTTCAAATTTTGCATTAGTTTTTAACCAGCCACTCCCTCTCCCTGCTATGTGCAGGGAGAGTACAACGATATAGGACTTGATCTTACTCCCACTGAAATCAATGCAAAAACTACCATTGAATTCAATGGAAGCACAGTCAGGCCAACTTTCAAAAGAAAGAAAAAAAGATTGCTATTAGCTGTTAGTGAATAATAATGTTCAGAAAATTCCAGGAAGGTAGATGAGATGCTACTGACAGCCTCAGTTCCCCAGTACTTTGCAGGTAATCTCTTTCATTACTGTAAATGCACTCAGTTCCAAAAGCAAATCATTGACGTGGGGTTTATACAAGGATTTCCATTAGAATGAACATCTTTGACATGGAGGAAGCAAGTATTGGATCCCGTCTCACTTGAGCCCAGGTACTGCAATATTACATGAGCTTGGGTAAACATAGCCATGGCTGTCTGTACATCCATAATTCATTGGGACCCTGACAATAGTACAAACAATAACCAAATAATTGTGAAACACCCGGCTCAAAGGATTTGAACTTCATATTGTTAAAAAATGAATGATTACTTTGCTGGTTTTGAGGATATCAAACATTAGCTGTAGCCCTTCGTTAACCAGCTCTTCGTTATAGTCCTCCTCCTTAATAGTGACAAACTCCCTTAAGAGGTTCTGCACAACTGAATAGCGAGACTGGTAGAAGGTTGTTCTTAATGACTCAATCCACACATGAAGCTTCCACGGGATTCCTGTAACCAGACACAAGGGAAAGTGAGGGGCTGAAATAGCAGGCAAGAGGATATTCCCTCTCTTGTTGTAGTCAGCAGCAGCATTTAAGTCAGTATTTTTATTTTGAAAGTGCTTTACACAACTAATTTGCCCTCCCAGCACACCTGGGAAGCAACTGTACCACAATCTCCATTTTAAAAGTGAGGAAACTGAGTCATAAGAAAGTGAAGTGACTTGCCCATGGTCACAGAGAAAATCAGTGTCAGGACTAAAGATTAGAACTCAGGAGTTCCTGGGTTCTTGCCAATGCACTGTTTTTCTCTGCAAGCATAGTGCAGCAATCTAAAATTCCGCAGGTTAGCTGCACCATTACTGCATAGGGAATAACCAATCTTATATAAACCCATTGTGATTGCTATAATTCAGATTGCTTGTTCTGATGAGCTATCTTATCTAGAGATGCACATTTCAAAGTCTTCAGTCGACTACATACAGGTGTGAGAAGAGGTGCACTCTGGGTCCTCAAATCCTATGCCTGGGCATTGTCTGTCTCTGGTTTTGAGAGCTCAACTTGAAACACTTCAGAGGACCCTGCGTTTTCAGATGTGCTGAGCACTCACAACTCCAATTGACTTCATATGGAGTGGAGTGATGGGCTCAGCTGCTCTGATCCTCAGGTCCCAGGCTGTTCCAGAAATTGGGACATCCCAAATCAGTAGGCCCTTTTGAATATGCAGCTGAGTGATCAGTAAACAGTTTGATGTCATTTTCTATTTAAATTAGAGACCACCCTAAGATCCTTTCAATGTGTGTCAGGTCTGAATTTGACGGTGCAGGCCCTTCTCCTAGTGACCTGTAATTCCTGCTCTCGCAGAGATAGGTTATTAGGTTCTAGCTACTTTGAACCTGCCTTACCGAGTACCCTGAGCTCCATGGTGATGTCCACGTAGCCATGCTCAGCACTGTAATACATAGCCTCCTGCAAGGCCTTCATCCTGGTTTTACACAGCCTGACCTGCCCCTCATTGGAGCTGTCCTGGCTGGTGGTGTCACTCTCTACTCCCTCAGCTAAAATCTCCTCCAGTGAAAGAACATCTCCCTTCGACTGCTGGGGCTGGGTCAGGAGCTTGCGTAGCACGTTTCTGTGGAGGAAAAAGAAGAGGAATTGCTCTTTAATAAATGAAAGGCCCACAAACCAGACAGGCCAGGCAGGGTGATTTGGACCCAGAAGTCCTGGAAGCCTGACTTAGTGACTCATTTCTTTCCAGAGATGAACCCTTCCTCCAGCGGTGCTGGAACAATTTTTATAGTGGGGGTGCTGAGAGCCAGTGAAAACTGTAAACCCTGTATATAATGGAAACCACTTCAAGCCAGGGAGTGCTGTAGCACCCCCCACCCTCCTAGTTCCAGCACCTATGCCTTCCTCCTCCCCTCAGAAATGGAGCTGGGTTCCTCTAATGATTGGGTCTTCAAACATTATTATGGCAGTTTAGTCAGGACTGATTTTATCAAATCCCACCAGTGTTTGCTTTGTGTGGCTGGCAGACCAGCAATCACTGGCAATGGCTTGCCTCTGTCTAACACCCAAGGGTCCCCTTTAGAATGCCTGGGTCCTTGCTTTTCCTACAGATGCGAGAAGCCTTAAGGGACAGATGTTGGCTATCCAAGACAATCAAGCGCACATAAGATGTTGTGCTGAATTGCCACTAGCTGGCGCTCTCAGTGCATAAAGAACTGGATTTTACTCTTTCTGCATGAATTGATACTACATAATCTCATGCCTTCTAATCACCCTCCCACAAAAATCATCCAGAAATAGGAGGCTTAACTTCATAATTTGCACAGTAAGAACATGTTATAGAAAGAAGACTCTTACTGTGGCGCAATTAACCCATCAGGTGCTTTACCATAAGACATTGCACAAGCAAGGATGTTAACACTGAAAAGATAAGGTGCAACATTTCACATGCTCTTGAATCATGGAAAGTAGCACTAGGAAAATGTTTGCCAGTATAACTACATCACTGTAGTTCCTGGGGAGCCAAGCCTTAACGCAGATACACTGCACCAATATAAAGTGGGGTTTACATTGTTGTGATTCAATCTGGTAAGTTTCCAGCATGTGCTGCATTGATATAAACCCAGTTGTATGCTGCTGCAATACATCTAGGTTAAGGGTTTGGAATTGGTATCTATATCAATGTGGTTACACCAATGCTAATTTCTCTGATGGAAACTGGGCTAGAATGATTTCCGGATCAGTTTACAGATAATAAAATGGTATTTCTAAATACCAACCCTGCAAACACAGCCTGGGAGGGAAGAGCCAAACTGTGTTTTTTTCTGATTCACACATCATCTTTATTAAAGTTTCGGCAGACCTAATTCTGCCTCAGGTTACACCTCGGCAACCCCAATGCCATTAAATTCTGCCTCCAGTATACACATGCAACCCACATCTTCGGAATTGTGCCCTGCGGTTGGAACCTAACAATTCTGATGTTGCTGTCTGACCCAGAAACAAATCCAGCTCCTTCTCTCCTAGCTGTGGTGGCTCTGCAGTGCTGCTAACAGGTGTGAAAAAAGCAGGAGAAACTTATTTGCTGACTTTAGTGACTAAAATATAGATCTGCAAACCCAGAGGGATTGCATCTGTTGAATAAGAAGGTGCCAGTTTTACACACTTATTTTGGGAATAGAACCACTTAAAGTGATAATTACTTTACAATCTGGGGGCTGCATTTCAAAAGTAAATGCAGGGTCTGGTCACGCTAGAGTCACAATAATGTAGTGAGTCTACTGCATTAAAACATGGCTATTGCCAGGAGGGTTCTAGCAACACTTCCTAGACCAGTGTGGATAGGGATTTTTGGTCTGGGAACTGTGGCGTAAGGCCACGATACAGCCTGTGTGCGATAGGGGTAGCCTACAACATTGTTCTCAGGCAAGAGACCTCAGTGAATCTGTACAACAATTGTGTGCGACTCCCCGCACTGAAAGGGTCTTCAGTTTAAGGTTGATCTTGAACAGAGGTTTACCTGTGCCCATGTGCAGCTGAGTGACTAAAGCAGTTCATGTCTTCGTGAAGCGATGAGGACATCCCATTGACTTCCAGCATACTCAGGAGGGGGTCTGCGCCCCTGCTCAGTAACAAACTGACCAGCTCATAGTTCCCTAAGAATTGGCAGAAAAGTAACAATTCCATTTTCCAGCATCCTTTAAAAGCCATAGAGTACTTGTCCTGAGCATTTCTATAATACCCCACAAGCGTTAATTAGGCCTCACAACACCCCTGAGAGGGAGACAAATATTACCACCCCCATTTTACAGATGGAGGAAACAGACACAGAGAGGCTAAGTTGCCCAGTGCCACACAACTAGTTAGAGGTGGAGCTCAGAAGAGAACCCAGGAGTTCTGGCACCCAGTCCTGTATTATACTTGAAGCACAGGCACATCTTTATATATAAATGGGGCGGGGGGAGAAGAGGTATTTTTTACTATTTTTTTAAAAAGTACCATTTCCCTCATGTTTTTCAACATCTTGAAGTCAAACTACGCTACAAGCAGATGTACATGTATCTGGCTTCAATAGGGCCAGATTCTCAGCTGTCAGCTCCTGCTGAGTATAGCTAAAAGGGCGTCCAACAGAGAATCTGGGGGCTGCTCTAAACTGTGCGAGCTGGCTATGGCCCCCCAAGGGGTCATCCAGCAGCTGTGGATAACTGGAGCAACATGCATTCCAGCCACCCTCCACCCCACTGCCAGAGGCTGCAGGGAGCGGTGGTGGGAGAGCCAGCTACAAAAGCTTTGGGGACGACCTTCTGCTCCCTTTATGCCATTGGGATGACACAAAAAGAACAAACCAGAGAATCCATCCCATAATAATCAGGCTTCAAATGATGGAGAAAGAACAGAGGGAAACCAAAATGGTAGGCTGCAGGTGATGGAGAAGAATAATGATCTTTGGGCTGACACAGGTAAGTCCTTACATGCCATGTAAACCCCTGATGTGGCACCTTCTTGGAGAACAGGCCCAAAATTTTGTTCCTTTTTTAAACAAATGAGATAAAACACAGATCTTTGTACAAACTAAGATGTTTTTTCCCAGTGTGACTCGGGCTGATGAAAGATGCTAGTCTGACAGCCATAGAGGCTGTTTAGCGCCAGGAGAGGCAGAGGCTGGACAGTGGCAGCCTAACTTTCCCAATGCTGCCCCATGAAAGCACACTGCAGTGCCACTCAGCACTTGGCTTCCCTGCTGAGACTGTTGGCAGGAAGTGATAATTAGTGGCAGTGGTAAATGTGGACTGAGCTGATTTACAGCAACACATTTCAGGTTGGTCACCAAACAGCAGATGGTAACAACTCTCAGATACTGCTAACCTGGGCTAGGCTTCCACTAGTGATTTAGGCATGAAAAAAGTACTATATCTCATTACCTAACCCCTGACGCTACCTAGTTTGAAATTTTCATTGTATCTTTCATTGTTAATTGGCTTAAAGTACAATGCAAAATAAATCCCAATGTGTAACTAAAATCATAGAATATCAGGGTTGGAAGGACCTCAGTAGGTCATCTAGTCCAAGCCCCTGCTCAAAGCAGGACCAATCCCCAGGCAGATGTTTGCCCCAGATCCCTAAATGGCCCCCTTAAGGATTGAACTCACAACCCTGAGTTTAGTAGGCCAATGCTCAAACCACTGAGCTATTCCTTCCCGCAAGCTAAACATCTGACCCATAGCAATACTTCTGCCATAGTTTTCCCTTGATCTTGGGAGTGAAAATGTAACTGTCTTTGACTCACCTGCTGCCGAAGCCAGTTGAAGTGGGGTCTCAGCATAGTTGTCCTCACCGCTGTTAACTGCAGAGCCCTCAACATGGGCACCAGCATCCAAGAGCAGCTGCAAAAGACCATTCAGAGAAAAGAAGTTCAGAACAGAGCAATTCACAAAGACACAACAGAAGAGCCTGTGTGTTGGGACGGAAACCCATTAGGTCCTTGGCAAAGGGTGAAAAACACAAAGGGAGCTCAGCAAAAACTAAAGGAAAAATATCCATCGCAAGGCACACTTACCTCTCACCTGCATCTGTTTGTTGTTTGAGTCTGGGACTGAAGCCTAGGGACTCATGGCTAACATCTCTTTAGGGATTTATTTCTTTCTTCTCTCTTTCTTGTACTTTTTTTTGTTATAGTCAGTCTAGTTCTGGTGGAAGTTATCAGGTGGACAGGAGACTAAAGGCTCCTATTTATTGTATCCCAATGGGCACATTTTCATCTGTTCTCCAGCTTCAGAAGGGTTAGATGCTTCTGCAGTGTGGGAAGTCCCTGCCATTTGGTTACATGCTGTGCAAGAAGCAGACAAGATGGCTAAGGGAATTTGCCACAATAGGCCAAACTGCTCTGCTTCCCTGACTTGCCACCCACAAAGCCTAATCCTCATTTGGGGCACAAAACTGTGTCTTTACTTTGGCCAGGAGTTCACCAGCCCCAACCCTAGGGGAACTCTTTGCAAGCGGACTGGCGCTAATCCAGCAGTAATTGGCCATGAAGGAGTGGGGACAATATCCCTTTCAAAAATTTGAAATAGCAAAAAGTATCAAAGTCACATTGACACCATCAAGCGGAGTGGAGTCAACTGGCAGGAAACAGAGGTTACTTAGCTGTAACTGGAAGTTCTTTGAGATGTGTGGTCCCTAGCTCCATTTGACACGTGGTACATGTGTGTGTAAATTCTAACAAGCAGTGTCCATTGGCCTGTACAGGTGCAGTCATTCACCTTGGGCTTCAGACTGAGGACATAGGAGACAGTGTGGTCTAATGCCTCTCCAATTCCTTGTACCGCAAATCTAATAAGATCCAAAGCAGAGGGGATGGCGGGCAGATAGGGACCACACATCTCAAAGAATTTCCAGTTGCTGGTAAGTAACATCCATTTATTTTTCAAGTGTTGGTCCCCATCTGTATTCCACATGTGGGTGATTGACAAGCAGTACTCAGACTGGAGCGGGGGTGCAAGACAGATGCTTGAATTATTGCAGTTCCCTCTACTAGGCCTGCACTGGAGACTTAAACTAGCGTGTAGTGTTTAGTGAAGGTGTGAATGGAATTCTAGATTGCTGCTTGCATATGTCCAGTAATGGTATTTCGTGCACTGATTCTGTAGAGGCAGTTTGTGCCCTGGTGGAGTATGCTCTTACCTCGTCAGGTGGAGGGATGTGCACTAATTGGTAGCACATGATGATGCACCCAGAAATCCATTTAGAGATCCTGTGAGAGGGTGCAGCTTGTCCTTACAAACTCTAAACTATGGCAAGAAACAGCCTAGGATACTTTCTGATAGATTTAGTTCTCGACAGATAGAACGCCAAGGTGCATCTGATGTTGAGGGAACGCAGCTTCCTCTCCTCAACCGAGGTATGGGGTTTTGGGGGAAAAAACAGATAGATGGATAGCCTGGTTGACATGAAAATCTGAAATAACCTTGGGGAGGAATATAGGATGCTCATGAGCTTTACAGGTTTATGGCAGAAAAGAGCAACAGATGCTGCACTTCGCAGCAACATGCATCACAACCAAACAGTAGAGACAGTGTTGGTGATCATCACTCATGGTGAAGAAGCAAGGGCAGGAGACACAGTTCTTGAATGCTGGGACTCTGGGCATAGTGCCAGACCGTGGACAGGGAGTCCCCATTATAGGGGGTGGAAAGCCTAACTATACCAAAAGCTCTAACTATACGAATATAAACTATTTACAAACGTACTTAGAGAATAAGGATAAAAGCTGGAGAAATCCGTGGACACAGGGATTCTGATGCAGGCCATGTGGCGGTAAGAAGGAACTGGAGAGGTGATGGGCTGCACATGGCTCTTATGCATGAGGTGAACTGCTGTGCAAGTGCAGGCCAATGGACACTACTGGTTAGAATTGCCAGACTCGGGCACATGGTGCACATGCAGACCCTCACGGGAAATACATATGGGGAGCGGCACTTGAAGAACCACCCTTCATTTATAAGAATAACAAAGCAGATTTGGACATTCATATTTCCAGACAGGGGCAGACATCCCATTGACCATGCATAGCCACAGAAGGCAGCTAGTTGGGATTCTTCCTTCTGGGACAACCACTGCTCCTCTACTGGCCAGAGTCAGAATCATCCAGCTATATGTCATAAGCCTTATACTGCTGGTAGATGATGGAGAGTCTCCTTTTAATTCATGTGGCAAGAACCTGTGCTTTTGGGGCAGGAGGATCTGGGTTCTATTCATGCTGGTGCTACAGCATGCATTTCTGAGCAGCCATAGTATGCAGCACAATGACAATCACTGAGCCCTAGGTGGTCATCAATTTATTACGTCACTTGCATCGGGACAGACTGGAAGCATGATTGTGCCTGGGAATTTCACATTTACATTTTCAGCATAATATTGCTAGTGGAGGACAGTGATTTTTTTCTACCTACTGATTTATTTCTCCCTTGATGGAGAAGCTAGATCTGGGAAATCCAGTCATGGATATCAAGAAAGAGGCAATTCCACTGGGCTTTACTACGTTCAGAGAAAGCGGAGATAGGACTCTTTCAGTGATCATCATTGTAGGGAAGGTTTTGACATTAGATTTAGACGTTTAAATACTTAAAACATCTAAGTGAATAAACACTCGCTGCAGGCAACATAATACGGCCCAGAGGAGCAGAAGGCAAAGTTCAGTCCAAGCAGCCTTGTTGATGTAATTCTCAGCACTGTTTCCTGAGAGTATCATATGTATTATCTCACATGTAAATTAAAACTGTACAACCTTTGAAAAGCCAAAGAGTGCACTGGCAACTTGCCAAGGACATGAAGGATGAATCTAATTTGCATTAATATTTGCATACATTTGTAAAACCAAATATGAAACCCCCCCACATTAGCTTATAGTTGTGTCTTCCTTGAGAGCTGAATAGAAATTGCTTATTGCCTCACCAGCAGCAGAAAACCTCCTGTGGATCACTTTGGAACTCACCCTGAAGTTAGAGAGAGAGGGTGGGTACATTGGAGGGCTCCACAAGGCACCCCCGGCACCCAATTCTGCATGCCCTCTGTGTGAATTCAGCAGAAAGGCTGGCAATGAGCATGCACAGAGCTTGCAGGAAGGGAATCCAAATGTACCTAATGAGCGGCTCGAAGTAGCAGCACTCTCACTGATGATACATTCAGACCCTATTCTAGGAGAGTCACAGCTTTTAGGGCTGGAACATGCAACTTGCAGGGCATGCAAAGGGAGCACAGAGTGCTCTGCTTCTCTCAGGAGCGGGCTTTTAAGAAGGAATGGACAGGCAACTCGATTTTTGCACCTATAAAAAGTATTTGGGACCATAGCTAATGTTTTCAAGAAACATGCTGCCCAAGCACTCTGCCCATACTTTCACACACTCCCCTGAAAGCACCAGTTCACCAGACACCATAGTTAGTGGCCAATCCACATTGTTCTGAGTCCAGAAAAATACAAGGAATTAATATAGAAATAGTAACTAGAAAAAAGAATCAGAATTTGTAGGATGTTTCATTGTCAAAGCCTTTCCAGAGCTTAACGAATCAACCCCCAAAGCACTCTCTAAGGCAAGTCACATTCCCCTCATTTTACAGGTACATGGATAAGCAGTGATTTTAAAAAGACTTGTAGACCAAAGCCACAAAGGGAACCCGGGTCTGAGCTGGGTTTAAAAGCTAGGAGGTCCTGGCTCCCTGCCCTGTGCGCAGAGAAATATATCACCCTTCATTCTCAATGTATATTTTAAGGATTCGTGACAACTGTGTCTCCCTTCCCTTTGCTTACCTGAACTACGGAGATGTGTCCATGTAGAACAGCAAAGGTAAGTGCAGTCCAGTGCCGGCTGTCGGGATGGACTGAGGGGTATCGGGGATTGCTGCCAGGAACCTGGGAACATGAAAAGCTCAGTTATTGACCATTGCAGTCTCTGTCTCTCTCCCATATTCTTCAGACTCTACTGTAATTGGCATTTCGCTGGGGAATAACAACCCCTGGTGGTGACAGACTAACACCATTCAGAGCGTGCTGCCAGTGCTAATCCTTGTGATCTATCTTCTAGGCTTCTCTAATGTGCCTATTGATTTCCCTTAGTGGCTGCTCTTTCCAAAAGGAGACCTTATTTGCTCCCTATGTCAATCATTATTTCAGCCACCAAGCGCTCCAAGGGGCTTTGGACTTTATTTCTCCCAAAACCTTGAAACAATGAGCTCTGAAAGGAAGGCCCTTCCACGGATCTGGTGTACAAACTCCACAAACTGGAGCTTTTGGTTGCCGGGAGAGATTTCGTAACCAATCCAGCTTATTTACAAGTCAAAGATGAGCAGTTTTCCTGGGTCTGGCCCTTACTTACTGGTATATCCAAATTTGCTCCAGCATCAATCAGCATCTGGACCATGGCTTCGTCTCCAGCAGCACAGGCGTACATTAGTGGGGTCATACCCTTCAGGAAGAAAAGTCAGCAACAGTTAGACATGTCTAACAACAGAGAATCCATCTGCCAAAGGGGCCAATGGTACTGAGTCTGTACTGTATGTATCTACGTATATGTGCAGTGTGTGATGTACAATGTGTGTGTATGTGCATGGGAGATGTATATGCGTTTGCGATTTCTGCATGCTGTGGGAGAAATCAAGACATTAAAATAGGAATGTGACGTGTCCTACATCGAATAAATCACAGATGAGCTAGCAATAATTTTAAATGGGTTATTTAAAATCTTAATCTTTGCATTGAGCCATGTTTTAGAGGCAGCAGTAAAGGAACAGAGCTCCTTGCATCCTCCTGGGCCAGGGAAACTTAAGCAGAAATTAGAACAAACAAACAGAGGTGTTTTCTTGGCAAACATGGTCTCCACTGGTAAAACAATATTTGTTAAAGTATTTCAGCACTGACAGAACATTTCTACCCATAAAATCTCTCTCTCTCTCTCTCTTACTTTCTCTCTGTTTAAACAATGACCAGCCAGAGATTACTCATGAGCTAGACTGGCCCTATTTACAAACAAATCACTTCAAAAATAGCCAAGCCCAGGATGCTAATGGCCAAAATGCTTTCATGATGAAATAAATTGAAGCTCACATCTCAGGTTTTTTCACTTTTCATTCTCTGGGCTTTTTAAATGTTATTTGATTGAATTTTTCACAGGGGGCATCTCTGCACTAATCAAACAATAATTCAGCCTCATCCCCACACAAAGGGGCCTGAATCAAACCCTGGCTCCAAATGCCAGGTGTGGAGTTTGGATCCCACACATGCTGCTTAAGCTTCTCTCTGAAAAGGCCAGAATCTGAATGGCCCCAAATTTGGGACAGTTCTGATCTGGAGCTGGAACTGCGTTCTTTGCGAATGCTTAGAGCTTGGGTTTGGCTTTGATGCAGGCCTGTTACAAGGGTAGGAAATTCAGCTGTGGATTCAGAGTTAAAGCTGTGGTTTAGGTTCTGGGCCATCTCTATTTGTAACTAGAGCCCTGTCAAACTCAGGGGTTCAATTCTGAGGGGTTTGTACAACTCCATCTTTCCATTTGATTCATGGGGGTTTTACGCTTCCCTCTCCACAAGTTTTAATCTGTATTTCAGGTTCAGATAAAAACCAAGAACTCAAAAGGAAACTCACTCCAAACCTCTGAGTTTTATTTTTTTCCCACAGAACCATATGAAACCAATGATTAACGAATGGCATCCAATGGAAACCATAAATCAGTCCAAGACCTTGCCCCAAGCTCAAACCTCAGTAACTCTACTCTGAGTATTGGGGCTATGACTAGAGCTGGGTCTGAACAAACACCTTCAAAATCTGAACCTGGTTCTGAATAGTGGGGTCAGCGGCTGTCTCACTTTCATTTGATTGGGTGGCCTTTACCAGGAAAGTTTTGTCCAGCTCTGCTTGCCACAAGTGGGGCAGTCACACCTGCCTGTAATGACTCAGAGATTCCTGCCTACCGTGCAGCATTTTAAGAATGATTTCCTTTAGCCAGGGTAAGTCTAATACAGGGTTTCTCAAACAGGGGTTGCCGCTTATGTAGAGAAAGCTCCTGGCAGGCTGGGCCGGTGTGTTTACCTGCCCCGATCGCAGGTCCGGCCAATCGCGGCTCCCACTGGCTGCGGATTGCTGCTTGGGGCCAATGGGAGCTTCCAGCAGCTCCCATTGGGCAGCTTCCAGCAGCAATCCACGGCCAGTGGGAGCTGTGATCAGCCAGACCTGCAGACGGGGCAGGTAAGCACACTGGCCTGGCCCGCCAAAGGCCTTCCCTACACAAGCGGCGACCCCTGTTTGAGAAACCCTGGTCTAATATGAATATATCAACTGGGCTGGCTTCATGTCCCTTTGGTTAGTACTCCACCCTGCTGTCCAATAGACCTGGGTTCTGTTTCCAGGCCTTAAGTCAGTTTTCCATAGGCAGAATGGCTCTGGCACATCCCATTACAGAAACAGGTGCCAGCTGCAAAATTTAGATCTGGATCCAGATCCCACAGATGGTAAAGTTGACATCTAGGGTTTTGATTTAACCCCATCTTTAGTTGGTAATGCAGCAGAGGAAGCATGCTCAGTTCCTGGGCCTCTGAGAGAAGAGAAGAAGGGTCTCACGCTGTTTCCCAGTGATACAAGTGGCTAATCACAGAGCAGCAATGTCTCCCTAGACATCCTCCTCCAAGCCTCCTTAGTCAATAAGATACCAGGATGCTAGGCTGTAAATTTGGGAGAGGTGTCCTCTGCTGAGGAGGCACAAAGGAAGCACCAGTATAGCGATACTTAACACTAGTTTAATGAAATCCTCCAACAGGATTGGCTACAATATGACATCAATCAGGTGATAATGAGACTGTGCTATCAATTGTTTACAAAGTCTTAAACCTCTTAACTTGTGCTGTCAGCAAAACCCATCAAAGTGCAGAGTTTGGCTGAAAAACAACCCCCCACCCTCTGTCTGGCTGCAGGGGAAAAAATCCTCAGTCAAGAGCAATGGGCTCTGGGCTGTGATTTCTTTGGTGTGAGGATAAATAAATCAGCAGGTCACCAAACAAAGCATCAGAGGCAAAAAATATCAAAGATCTGTTTTGAAAGAACAAAAGTCCTCTGGGCTTTATATCCTGAAACCACAAAAATGTGAGGGGAAAAAAATCCCAAGTGGCAGATTTTCATGAAACAAAACAGACTGGAGCCATCTGTATTGTTTTAAAAGTGGCACTAGTCTTCTTCCAGGGTGTCCCAAAAATGTGTGCTGTTCCCCCTATGCCCACAAAGCCTATGTCAATCAGGTCACTGTTCATCTAATAACTCACCTGTGCACAACCACCTTGCATGGACAATGCCCGTAAACAAGCAATTTTATTTTTTTTGCAGAAGCAATAGGTGTATGTGCATTTGTGAAGGTGGGTCTATTTAAATATAGTCTTCAACCCTGCAATAATGTGCAGCACTATAGATATCTCAAAGTAATATTTTAATTCAAAGTAAATTCAGTGCAAGGAAAGGTGCCCTGTACGGAAGTCCATGGTTAATCATTGGGACAGAGTCAGCATGGGCAGTTCCAGGCTATTTGGCTCATGTGCCTCAACTCAGATCTGAAGAGACCACTTCAGAAGTGAAAGGATAGAGAAGTCATCTGCCTGTTGAGTTCTTCTTGGCCTCTCTGTAGCGAGTTCAAACTGGGGCTTTTTGCATGTCCACTGGGAACTGGGCTAAGAGTAGGGTGACCAGATGTCCCAATTTTATTGGGACAGTCCCAATATTTTCTTACATAGGCTCCTATTAGCCCCCACCCCCGTCCCAATTTTTCACACTTGCTATCTGGTCACTCTAGCTAAGAGCAGCATCTAACTCCCTTCATACAGGTCACTCAAAAGCCATCAGATAGTAACACCTTTTGGTCACTCACTGACCTGGCCTGAATTTCAGCTGAAGAACCAGAGATGACAGCCACTGGCAGCAAGCATGTAGGGATCTTAATTTTGCAAACATTTAGGTGCAAGACAAAATCTAGCTTTCCTATTCTATATCCTGAATACTAATCTATCCCCCATTTCTGCCAGAGACATGCCATAAAGTATTCCAGAGAATGGAGGGGCTCAGCAAATGACGTAGAGACAATTCTCTTAAAGAGTTCACAAGCTAACCCAAGCTAGAACTTGAGAAAAGCTCAGCTAGATAAAAAGTCATCATGTACTGATTTGCCTCTATAGAAAATATTTCATTTCCTCATGCGGGGAAACCGTCTCAGGGTCTTCTCATATACCTGATCATCCATTGTGTTAACCCCATCAGGTCCCAGTGCCTCTATAGCTTGGTTGATCAGATCAGTCCTTCCACAATTTAACATTCGGAAACCCAGGTCCTGCTGGAATCTTTCAGTAGCAGCCTTAGCGTCCAGTCTTCGGAATGAGCTAAAACAGCATTCGGGCCTGTTGGTGACAAAGGCCAAAAAGTGCAGCAATCATTTCAGGAGGGTTTGTGTTTTAAATTAGCAATTAGTTATAGTACTGCTTCTCCACATGGCTTTATGCTCTGTTCTTGGGTTTTTCTATTTTCCCTGCAGAAATGTTTATTTGTTATATAATTGTAATGCATCAAATGTATATGAAATCATATTCAGAGAACAAGAGGGAGAAGAACTTTGTTGAAATAAAAAGTACAAATATAGTTCAATGATTAAATAATCATTACGGCTCTATGTAAGAGCCTGGCTATTATTCCCAAATAAGATTTTGCCTATCAAGATTTTGCCTTTCATCACCTTACTCCCACATTTTTTCATCCCTGCATTATAATGAAGATTGTCCATATCCTCTTTTGGGTGGCAAACCATTCTCAGATCCACCCCAATAAAATCAAACTTACTCCTTGGACCTATATTTATATTAGGCTCCTATCCTTCCATTTTCCTCCTCTTGACAGCTACCAATCTATCTGCTTCTAAACAAGATAAAGGAGTCTGGAGATTATTGTAAGTCTCCAGACATCTTTTTAGAGACATCTGAATTCTGAGTTTGGGAGTCTCTCTTGTGCACTGAAGGAACATCACCAGGCTGTAGGCATTTCCTATCTCAACTGGACCTTGATATGGTCACCCACATTGTGTGATTTCATTTGCTGCCTCTTCACTGGCAGCCTGTCCTGACACAGGCTCTTGCGCAAACTCCCAGCTGCTGCAGTATTTGGCTGCCAACTTCCTTTGAAAAATTAGACAACCTCAACATATTTTAACCTTTTTTGAAACTTTGCATGGGCTGCCAGAGAAGTAATGCATTCATGGTTTTACTTAGAAGGCTGTGCATGAAACTTACTCAGGGCCTCAAACTTATCTGGTAACTTTTCATGCTCTTGTCTTTGCAGGTGGATGACAAATGGCAGCCAGATGCCACAACAAACTTGTCCACTTAGCAAAGTCCTTCACCCGTCTAGTGGCTGGCCTGATTGTACATGGGAGTCCAGCACAACACCACAGCCAAAAATCAGATGAGGACTTTGGTGATCTACCAGCATGAGGAACACTAGGTGAGAGTCCAATGTGAGCCTCTAGCCAGTGGAGCTAAGTAGCAACATTGTTTTGATTTAAGACTAGATACCTTCAAGAAGTTGCCCATGGCCACACAGAATAGCTTCTTGGGCTAATACACTGCACAAGGTTGCCCGTTAGTTCTTACTAAGATCTTGCCTACACTAGGTGAAAATGTGTTACAACACTCACTTGGTTGGAATACCTTCTATTGCCTGTACAAAGTCTTGCAACAGCATTTTTCAGCCACCCCTGTCATTTTACAAGTGTTGGTTTGCAATGCCTGGGACAAGGCCTTCAGCTCAGGCCCAGATGAGCAGGTGCCACCTACAATGGTGTTTCTCTCCATTGTGACAGAAAACCACACTGCAGCTATGACTAGTTGGGTTCAGTGGCTCCTAACTTCACCCCACAATGCAGAGACTTACACTTCAAAATCACCTCAAATCTCCTGCCTCTAGCAAGTGGGACATGTGCCTCACAGGTTATGCAAGTGTCCAGGGGCTATTCAGAGAGGTGGCAACTATGCCCAGGGCAGAACACTATCCTTCAGAAAGGAGCTAATGTCTAAGTATATCCTAGGAAAAATTCAGTAGGAAGGTAACATTACAGTCTTGGGATTTTGTTATTGTGAGAGATTTTTCATGTATTAGCTTGTAGTTATTAGGCCAGTTCAGCGAAAAGGTGTGTATGGGGAGGCGTGGGCTCTCTGAATCATCAGGCACTGGAGAAAGATAAGTCAGTAGACAGGCCAATAGCTACTGCCAGAGGTAAGGTAACAGGCGAAGGACCAGTGACCACTGCTAGAGGCCATAGGTGGATAAACAGTCAATCCTGGAGGTAGGGTAAGTGATTAGATGGACAAACAGACCACACTTCTATGGTAAATGTTATTACGATACTATATTCCTATGTCCCCCTGGGAACAATTAGCTTCTGTCAACTTGAAGTCTAGTGAATTTCAGAAAATGAGTGAAATGCATCTTCAAGTGCTGTACCAGCCCTTGAGCTGCTACTTTACTTTGCTAATTTGTTTGGCTCTACAATCACTTTGTCCTAGTTTCAAAGTAAGTGCTCTGTGCAAAACAAGGAGAAACTCTTTAACCAACGCCACGGAAATAGTGAAACGGACACCACACACAGTGCTTTCAAATACACCAAGTGAGCCAATTAGAAAAACAGAGAAATACCTTTGGCTCTCATCTCTCTGTTACAGTGATCTTAGCTATGACTTGAAACAATAGGTGACGCTGTCTCAGACAGCCGGGTGGTTTTTAAGTTGATGGTGTCCATTTAAGCAGGTACTGTCAGGGTGAGGAGTGACGATGTTTATAGATCACTTTGAAATAATACATGGATAGCACTGGCTTGAAAATCTTATATTCACTGTCTCACAAACAAACAGGTGTGGAGAACTATTTGTCTAAGGAATCTTTATCAGAAGATAGATATATACAGTTTCAGAACAGAGGTTATTATAACAACAGCACTTTGCCCTTCTCCACTGCCTTTCATCCACGAATCCCCTCCAAGGGACAGAATCCTTCTGCGAGGTGGGAATTATCATTGTACTTTGTGGACAATGCAATGGAGGGACAGAGCAGTTGTGATTTGCCTAAGGTCACACATTGAGCCAGAGGTACAGCTGGGAATAGAACCCAAGAGTCCTGACTCCCTGTCACTTGCTCTAATCACTAGCCAATTGCTTCCTGTAAGTGGGAAGGTCATGTCACTGGTATTAGAATAGTGATACCTCCCTCTTTTCAACATTTTTTTCCATGCAGCACAGACAATGTTCCCAGCTCCAAAACCCCCAGCATGGGTCTTTGGAATAACAGCTTATAAAAGAAGGGTCAGAACAAACAGCTTATGAAGCTCAGTTCTGACTTGTGATTTCTGCCCTCTGCTGCAAACATGATGTGAATTATTTGATGCAAAGGCTGCCTTGGTTGCATAGAAAGATTTATGGTATATCATGTATGTCCTTGGAGAGGTCTGGTGAAAGGCGGGAGAAAAAACATGGATGTGGGAAGGAAAAGCACCTGGTTTTTCTTACAGATTTTTTCTTTTCCCCTGTAATCAGAACAACATGGCTAGAAACCTTCACCAGACTCCTTCCAAGAGCCAGTTTTGAAACTCCTCTCTCACCAATCAGAAAACAGAATTGAATTCCTGTATATTCCACATGTTGTGGCTGAATCCCTGTCCTCTTTCCTCCCCCTCACCCCATTCATTCATATGAGTATCTAGATTGCCTGCGTTTCTAAAGGTGGCTTTGTGTGGTAATGACAATGGCCCTGTAAGGCTTTTAACCTGAAGTTTATCGGTATGTACTCTCAGCCTTAATTCTACCTTATCAAAGTTTGTGTCTAGGAATTTCCCTTTAATTTAGATCAATACACTTCTGAAACAGAACCTGAAAAACCCTTTCCTCTTTTTTCTACATGTAACCTAGAAAATAAGGAGCCATTTGTGTTGTATATACAATCTCTCTCTACTGGGTTTACAAAAACCTGTGGAGATTAAAACAACACAGGATACTTTTGAAGTGGGAAGTCTCAGACTGTGTTTTGAACAGTTCCTTCAATCTAGAGGAAAGATGGAAAAAAGAATTATGAAACTAAGATTGAAAGAAGAACTCCTGAAACTAGCAAGAGAGCATGCTGATAGCTTGCCCTTCTGCAGTGCCATCTGAGAACCTCAGAGCCTTTTACTTTGTTTATTTCAGCTTTGCAACACTTTTTGAGGGTGGTAAATATTGAGGCACAGGAAAGTTAAGTAACTTCTCCTACGCCACACAGAAAATCAGTAGAAAAGCTAAGAATAGAACCCAGAAATCCCAACTAAAAACCCCTTGCTGCAACCACTAAATCAACCTCCCTCCTTCACACAAAAGACCTAAAAGTAACAGTACATTTTTTCCTTACAAAATATGTTACAAATATCATTTATTTTTATTTATGTGTCCACTGCAAAGTCTTCATTAATTAAATGCAGTGGGATTAATTTAAGGAGGAAAAATTCACTTTGCACTAATGTGTACATTTCTGGCTGGGGTACCACAAAATAATTGCACAATACCAAAATCAGTGCTAACACCAGTAAACTTGGCAGAACATAGAAAATGAATGAAACACAAATGAGTACCAGCGGCCCCAGCTTACTGTAAAATTATGAGCAATCTATGTGTGGATGAAGGCTGTCTAAGTCTGCTCTTCACCAGGATATTTAAAGAGGCAAAGAATGATCTTGTGGTTAACACTGGGGTCTGGGAGTCAGTCTCCCTATATTCTCAGCCTGTCTCTGCCGCAGACTCTGTGCATGACAGAGGGCAAGTCACAATCTCTCTGTGCCTGATCTGTAAAATCAGGCTAAAACTTCCTTAGCCCACAGGAGTGCTGTGAGGCTAAATTCAGTGATGTTTATAAAGTGTTTTGAGATCATCCTCCAATGGAAGGTGATACAGAAGGGCAAAGTGCTATGATTATTATAACTGAATGTAAAGATAAGCCCACATACTTCAGCTGCCGTGGTTCACAGTCCAGTCCTGGTAAGAGCAGCCTGGCCGTCTGCCTGATATCATCGCTGTCCACAGTTAAACTGCGCCGATGCTCAGCGTAGGTGATAGCCACTCTCATCCACTCCATCAGTGGGGGCAGAAGCATGAAGGGCCTGTGCAGAGAGTGAAGAGACCCATTACAGTCAATGCTGATTTGTTATCTTGCATGGTGAGATAAAATGTACTCCACAGTTTTCTAGACATGAATGTTGGGACGCGGGCCAGAAGGCTCCCTGTTTTATCTCGTGATAAAACTCCTCCTGCAAAAGCGAAGTCTGCCTCTTTAGCCAAGTGCAGCTGACTGATAGTTCAACAGGTAAAAAAAAACTGGATTTGGGATGAGAGTTTTGACAGCTCAGCCCAGATTATCTGAACTTCAGTTTACCCCAGACGGAGTTATGTTCAGATATGTGACAGTGCATGAGACTAAGTGAACAAAGAATGTTGCCTCCTGGTTTCTAGGCCGCAGAAGGTTAAGGGGCCTGCTACTGCTCCTAGCTACCGATGGGCTCTTTTAGCTCAAGTCGTTGAGCCTTGTAGTTTTGGAGCTGAAGGGTTTGTCCTAGCTCCTCATATGTGAGTGATTTATGTAATAAATGCACTGTTGTCTGTAGAGAGACAAGGTGGGTGAGGCAATATCTTTTATTGACTCAACTTCTGTTGGTGAGAGAGATATTACCTCACCTACCTTCGGGGCCATTCTTACCCATATGCAAAGTACGCAGCTGCATAGGGCACCAGGAAACTTGGGGCACCAAATTTCCTGGTGCCCTGCGCAGCTGTGTGCTGCTCCAGCCCCTGCTCCAGCTCTTCCCCAAGCCCCCGTCCTCCTCCACCCTGCCCCCTCCCCACCTCTTCCTGCCCCTGTTCCGCTCCAGCCCCACGACCCTGAGCTCAGCAGCATGGCTGGGCCTGCACTCACTGGCAGTGGGAAGTGCAGACCTGCCCCCAGCCGCGCTGCCGGTGAGTGCTGGGGGGTGGTTCTCCCCTACCCCCCCAAGGCAGCCCTCCCCCAGAGAGGACTGGGTCACGCTCCCCCTCCGCAGAGGCCTCCCCCTCCCCCCACGGGGGGGGGATGTGTAGGGCCACAGAATAGCTAGGGACTGCCCTGCCTACCTTGTCTCTCTAACAGCCTGGGATCGACACAGCTTTGTTGTCTCTAGCACATGGGATTTCTTACAATGATCTGACCATCCATTATGACATTGAAAATATCCTTGATTATTCAATTAACCAAACTTACTCAAGGCTCCCCCTTGACATTTAGTTAATCCATGTTTTGTGCTGTTAATATCAGTGGCTTTTCTCACCCTACATTCCTAGCACACACAGATGAGGTCTCCATTTCTACACATTTGGCCCTCTAGGTCTCTGCAGAACTGTTAGAGCTATGTATCAGGTATGCTTTTCCACAGACAAACAGCAAATACTCACTAGGCTTCTGTCCCATTCCAGAATGTGTGGGATTCCCTCCTCTGGTGATGTGACACCAACGGCAGTCACAAAGTCACCAGCAGACCTTGAATTTGAAGGGCTTGTGGGATAAAAAAGTTTATTGATCTGAGCAGAATTTTCAAGGCTTTAAATCTCACTCCTGAGCAGGAGGTAGGTCACCTGGTGACCAAGAGGGAATAACTTCAGATTGTAAAAAAGGGTTTGTTCGCCACTTGCTGGCTGCTCTTCTAATTTTAGTTGCTTTGCTCTTGTCCCACTTACCTGCTTGGTCCATTAGGCCCTAGAAACCAAGTCTGTGAGACAGAATTACCACATGTGTAGCTAGTCTGTCTCCTTTGAAGCATAGGTGTCCCTTGATGCTCAAGAGGAATATCACTACAGCACAGAGGTCCAATCGGAATAGGGTTAAAAGGGAGCTGGCTGCATAGCTAGGAAACAATAGTGGCCTGCTTTACAAAGGTTCTGGGTACCTGCAGCTCCCCTGGAAGTCAGCAGCTCAGCACTTTTGAAACTAAGACATGCGCCTAAATGTAGGAACAAACTGCCCAAACCATTGCAGTCTCTGCTGAAATGACTCTCCTGCCAGCCTCGTACCCTCAGTAAAGTTGCTTATTTCATTGCAATAACTTTATGCCAAGCTACAGTGTTCTCTTCCCCCTTGCCCTAAACCCCAACACTCCATATTACTATGCAAGTTAGGGGGAATCACAATCTCTTCAGGTGAGTGACCATAGATTTCAGCTCTGTTTAGCTGTAAAAGCTTTACATGTCCATGGGACTTCTGCCCTAGGAATGGATTTCCTTATATTCCTCCTTTTACACAATTATTTCCTTTCTTCACAGCTCATATGACCCTCCTAGACATGCTCACAGGAGCAGCTTTGTGTTACTATGTCAACACAGATCCTTGCTGCTATTATGTGATCAAAACTCTCTGACAGACCAGTTCAGTGGGATGAAATGCCAACACCTCCTCCTCCCTCCAAATAAATGGTACTATCACACTACCTGGCCTTTCACCCCGGGTGCCCTTTGCCTTCAGGCAAAGGTTGATCATTCCACAGTTTGGAAAATACGGGAAAAAAAATATTTTCAGAAAATTAATGGGAGATGTCTCAAGCTGAGCAACACACTTATGTATGTGCCTTGCTCTTTGCAGTTTTTAACATTTAGAGACATTTGGCAGCCCATAAAACGGAGTGATCCAGCTCTGGAAAAGGTTCTGACTCTCAGTGCCTGGATTGCAGGGGCTCAACATCGTCCAAGAACATACTCTGTTTTCAAAGCAGAAGAAAGCTACCATTGCTTCATTCAGTTTCTCCCTAAAGGAGGGGCCTTAAAAAAACTGAGTAACCTAGCATGAGAGTTAGGGAAGTGCATGATAGCGATGCACAGAATGGGTACGTCTCACATGTGTATCTTGTGAAGTGTGAGATTAATATCTGACAGTGATATGTTGACAATGTTTTAACAAGAAACTCCTGCATTTCTCTCGCCCTTCAGCTTGGGATAAACTCCATGTTTCCAGGGGTGGAGACGGGAATATGTTCTTGCAGAAAGGTGAATCTACTCCTCCTCCGCCCATTTAAACAAAAATGCTTTCTCAGGCCTTGTCTACACTTACAGTTTTGCAGCGCTGGCCGTTACAGCTGTGGTCGTACAGCTGTGTACGGCCAGCGCTGCAGTGTGTCCACACTGACAGCGACCAGCGCTGCAGTGTGTCCACACTTGCACCAGTTGCAGCGCTGTTGTGAGTGGTGCATTGTGGGCAGCTATCCCACAGAGCACCTCGTCCCATTTGGCCTGCTGGGGTTGTGGGAAGGGGGAAGGGTGCGGGTCATTCCGCTTCCTGGTTCCAACGACCCGTGGTCATGCTTCCTTTCAGCCGTTTGGTGCCATGTGATTCTGCAGCGTGTGATTTCAGTAGAATGAGCCCGAGCTGCTTAGGATGTGCTGATGAATGTGCCAGCACATCTCGTCTGGCAGTTGATCTATTCCTTATGCTCCAAAGTGACAGTGAGAGCTCAGTGATGAAAATAGATGCTGCTGCGCTGCTGACACTAAATTGCTTGTCGCAGTAACGGACGTCTCTGCACGTGGAACGCCACCTTTGGGCTCGGGAAACAAGTACTGTGTGTGGGATCACATCGTCCTGCAAGTCTGGGATGACGAGCAGTGGTGCAGAACTTAGGATGCGAAAAGCCACTTTCATGGACTGTGTGCTGAGCTCGCCCCACCCTGCAGCACAAGGACACGAGACTGAGAACTGCCATGTCGTGGAGAAGCGGTGGCTATTGCTTGAAGCTGGCACCCAGACGCGCTACCGATCGTCGCAAACGCAGTTTGAGTGGGAAAGTCAACCGTTGGAATAGTGGTGATGCAAGTTTGCAGGGCATTATCGCATCCTGTTCAGACGAGACCTCGACTCTGGGATTGGAGGACATTGTGGATGCTTTGCCCAAATGGGTTTCCCTAACTGTGGAGGGGCAAATAGAGGGACGCATATTCCTATTCTGGCACCACCCACTGACATCCGAGTCACATTATACGGAAGGGGTATTCTCAATGTTCTCCAGGCGCTGTGGATCACCGTGGGCGTTTCACTGACATTAACAGGTGGCCTGGAAAGGTGCTGATGCACGCATTTTGCACGTGCTGTTCAGAAGCTGCAGCAGGACTTTTTCCCAGACCGTAAGATCACAGTGGGGACGTCGAAATGCCCATGTGATCCTTGAGACCCGCTTACCCGTTAATGCCTTGGCTCATGAAACGTATACAGGGAGCTTGACATGAGCAAGGACCGCGTTCAAACTACGGCTAGCCGGTGCAGAATGACGTGAGCATGCTTTTGGCCGTTTAAAGGGAGATGGAGAAGTCTCTACGGGAAGCTGGACGTGGGGAGAAGCAGCATCCCAGCGATTATAACCGCGTCTGTATTCACTGACCCCATATTTGGAAGGGAAGGGTGAAACCTTCATTGACGAATGGACCTCCGAGGTTCAACGCCTGGAGGCTGAATTTGAACAGCCAGAGAGCAGGGTGATAGAGAGGCCAGCACAGTGCTTCAGGATAAGGATGCCTTAAGGCGCACTTTGAGGCTGAAAGCCACAGTAATGTTGGGTGCCTTCCATGCAGTTAAGAGCATTGCTCCCAGCGTTACCTGCAGTGGTTCATTGATTTGCAGTTCCTATTTTTTACTTGTAGTACATGTTACAGTTTCTTAATAATAACAGTGAATAAAAAGACAAGAAATCCTTATTAAAATACAGTACATAAACAGGAGGGGTATGGTGATTTTTTCCCTCCTTGTTCTAGGGCAGTTCTTTTGGATGCAGTGGTGGATGCTGATATGCACTGTTTTATTATTACATTTTAACAAACTTTATAGCCCATTTTGTTTTCTTCAAATAACTTAATTTTTCTTTTTTTTTTCCATCAATTACTAGGTTTGTTTTCTTTCTTAAGATGGAGGAGTCAGGAGACTGATCCCCTTAATGGTGTATAATTTAGTATTTATGTGCACTAGGTGTATGTGGTGGGAGTCTGATAAAACATAGTATTATAACACTCCATTTATTAGTTCTAAGGAACAGAGCCCTCCTAATGAGACTCTGTGGTTGTTTTCTGTCTGATTTACTAGATTTCTGCATCTATTCCCAGATTGATTTCAAGGCTATAATTCTATCCAGATTTTTCTATGTGTCCAAACCACCACTGCAGGTGTAGTGTTTTATACTAGCATACACAGAGAAACTAAATTACAGCCCTGCTATCCCATACTGCTATAGTCCTTTTGTTTATAATCTCTCTTTCTTTCTGTATATACCTTGTCTTCAGTTTTCTGGAAAAAATGAACTCCAAAATCAATCAGGTTAGCATGATATCTGTTTTGTCCCTTTCTTCAACCCTGTGTAAAACAGTAAAAGGCCAAGTCTGAACTGAAATACATACATGCACTTCTATTAAGCGCCACTCTCCGCGGTCCGCTTACATGTGCACGACAAGAGGCCCCCCGCAAGCACCGCTCTCCCGACGGAGCCTCAGCAAGCCCCGCTCTCCCGGCCGGAGCGCGGCAAGCCCCGCAAGCCCCGCTCTCCCGGCCGAGCTCAGCATAGCGCCGCTCTCACCGGCCGGAGCGCGGCAAACCCGCAAGCGCGGCTCCCGGCCGGAGCGCGCAAACCCGCAAGCGCCGCTCTCGGCGGCCGGAGCTCAGCAAGCCCCGCTCCCACGGCGAGCGCGGCAAGCCCCGCAAGCCCGCTCTCACCGGCCGGAGCGCGGCAAGCCCGCAAGGCCGCTCTCGCCGGCGTGAGCCGCGCAAACCCGCAAGTGCCGCTCTCCGGCCGGGACGCGGCCAACCCGCAAGCGCCGCTCTCCCGGCCGGAGCTCCAGAAAAGCCCCGAATGCGCCGCTCTCCGCCGGAGCTCCAGAAAGCCTCGCTCTCCCGCCGGAGCGCGGCAGCCCCGCAAGCCCGCTCTCCCGCCACTCCAGCAACGCCGCTCTCTCGCACGGAGCTCCAGCAAGCCCGCGCAAGCGCCGCTCTCCCGGCCGGAGCTCCAGAAAGCCCCGCTCTCCGGCCGGAGCGCGGCAAGCCCCGCAAGCCCGCTCCTCCGCGCGGAAGCTCCAGCAAGCCCCGCGTCTCCCGGCCGGAGCGCGGCAAACCACGCCAAGCCCCGCTCTCCCGCCGGAAGCCCAGCAAGCCCCGCTCTTCCGCCGGAGCGCGTGCAAACCCCGCAAGCCCCGCTCTCCACCGCGCGGAGCTCCAGCAAGCCCCGCTCTCCCGGCCCGGAGCGGGCAAACCCTGCTCTCTCCGGCCGGAGTCGGGCAAGCCCGCTTCCCTCCTCTCCGGCTTCTAAGCCCAGAGCAGTGTAGTGCCTAAGCAGTGACGAGAGAGGCTGAAAAGGAAGCTGGAAAGTCCTCTACCCTGGAGGCCAATAATACCTGCTGGTGAGTGGTCCACACTGATGACCAAGCGCTGCATCATCAGCGCTGGTCTCGCTACACCGGAAGCAGACCCAGGTGTACAGCCAGCGCTGCAAACAGGGAGTTGCAGCGCTGGCTGAGCTTTTAAGTGTAGACACCTGCTAAGTTGCAGCGCTGTAACCCCCTCACCAGCGCTGCAACTTGCAAGTGTAGACAAGGCCTCAGATCCATAATCAAGGAGAGAGGCAGTAGCAGTACTTGTCAAAGGAAGTTACATTAAGTTCACTAGCAAAAATGGTTGTAACTGTTCTTGGAAAACAGACTGTGCTCATTAGCAAGAGAAGATCATGGAAGGGGGAAGGAGGTATCATCCCATGGGAACATGTTTAGAAACTACTTGGTACTCAGTGCCAACTTGTCTCTTACAAAGGGTAAAATAGCTCTTCAGAAGTATTTTTAGCCACACAAACTCTCTGCTGTGGGATTGGCTCACCACCTGACAGGTTCACCAGGCTGAACTGGAGCTCCTAAAATATTGTTGACTTTGAAACTCTCCCCTCAGAAGCAGCAGCAGCAGCACCCCAGGGACATGCCCCCTCTCTTAAACTGTTTTTACTGATGAGATTGAAAGACTGATTGATTGATTAAGGTAATGTAAATAGACAGACTTCTCTAAGGCATCTGACTTGGTAACCACATGACATTTTGATTAAAAAACTAGAATGATATAAAATTAACATGGCATATATTAACTGGTTTAAAAGCTGGCTTACTGATAGTCTCAAAATGTAATGGTAAAGAGGAATCATCATCGAATGGGTGTGTCTCTAGTAGGCACCCACTGGGATCGGTTCTTGACCTGACGCTATTTAACATTTTTATTAATGACCTAGAAGAAAACAAAATCATCACTGATAAAGTTTGGTGCTCACACACAAACTGGGGGAGTAGTAAATAATGAAGAGCCCAGGTCACTAAGCCAGAGCAACCTGAATCGCTTGGTAAGTTGGGTGCAAGCACATGTTTTAATATGGGTAACAGTAAATGTATATGTATAGGGACAAAGAATGCAGACCATACTGACAGAATGGGGGCCTCCATCCTGGGAAGCAGTGACTGAAAAAGATTTGGACATGGTGGATAATCAGCTGTTCCAGTGCAACGCTGTAGCTAGAAGGGCTAATGTCATCCTTGGGAGCATAAACAGGGGAATCTAGAGTAGGAGTACAGAGGTTATATTATTTTTATATTTAGCACTAGGGTAATTGTTGCTGGAGTGTTGTATACAGTTCTGGTGTTAAGAAAACATGCCTTACAGTAATAGACTCAAAGAGCTCTGTCTATTTAACTTAAAGAGAAGGTTAAGGGGTGACTTGATGACAGTCTGTAAGTACCTACATTGGGAACACATATTTAATAATGGCCTCTTCAATTTATCAAAGAAAGGTATAACATAATCCAATGGCTGGAATTTAAACCTAGACAAATTCAGACCAAAAATAAGGTGTGAATTTTTAAACGGTGAGGATAATTAATCATTGGAACAACCCACCCAGGATTCTCCATCATTGACAATTATTATACCAAGAGTGGATGTACATGCATCCGACGAAGTGGGTATTCACCCACGAAAGCTCATGCTCCAATACGTCTGTTCGTCTATAAGGTGCCACAGGACTCTTTGCTGCTTTCTAAAAGCTATGCTCTAGGAATTATTTGGGGGGAAGTTCTGTGGCCTCTTTTATACAGGAAGTCAGGCCAGATTATCGCATTGGTCCCTTCTAGGCTTGGAATCTATAAAAGATATGGGTTAGTCGTATGCAAAGAAGGGGAGAGCTCAATGAGTGGCAGGAACTTACCCCAATTTTCCTTCCATTTGAGCACTGGTATCACATGCTTGAAGGATGTCTACACTGGGGCGTAATTTCCATCTTGGGTAGATGTACACTTGGCTAGCACTGTGGCTGCAGCAGCATGGGCTAGCTAGCCAAGTACTTACTTGGGGTCTTGGATGAGAGGCCGTCAGTTGAATTTACTGAGCATTGCCCCAGGGGCTTCTACTCTGTCTTGTTCCCAGAGTATTTCTACCTCCTCCCTGAGGTCTCCTCTGTCCATGTCCTATGAGGCTCCTCTCTGCCCTCTCTCCCTCATCCAGATGACTAGGACATTGAGGGAGTTGGGGTGGGAAAGAGATATTCTGCCTGATGCCTCCTTTCTTCTCTCTCTGTGCTGGGACTCTGGTCTCCTGCTAGGTTACTGTGAGACGCATAAGGGAGTGAAGAACCGGGGCCAGCAGTGGCACAGCAGTGGCAGAGGGGAGAGGCTGGTGTTTGGAGAGAAAGAGGGGGTTTTCTTTCGGCTGGCAGGTCAGGCAGGGCTGGTCCTGGGACATAACTGGAATAGCCCATTACTGATCTGATATGTCCTGCGCTGGTGGATTTTATACTGCCAGGGCAGTGATGGGACTGGATGATTTAATAGATCTTTTCCATTTGTAATTACTGCTACCTAATCCTAGGTAGCTGCTTTAAATACATGCAAACCTGGGAGCCTCTCAAAACATATGTAAACACCATAATTCACACCTAGCTATCATCTCCCAAGGAAGAAGACAAAAAATACCTATTCACAGATCGAGAGAGGGACAGAGGGCTTAAACTGAACTCCTGTATGAGATGGAGTCAAATAATAATTAATACCTGACACAAACGACCCCCACATTTTGACCCATGGCTAGGGCCCATTTCATCTGTGGTATGTGGGTGGGTCAAGGTTATTGTCAAAGAGACAGTTGGCCCTTCAAGGGGGTTATGGGTCAGCCTCACCTTTGCCAGCTGTAGCCCCTCTCCCCCAGAAGGAGCAAATGAGTATAAGGGTCATGTAATGAGGAGCATGTGACTAAGACCCAGGCCTGCTGGGAGGGCAGTCTGTGGGTCAGTCAGAGGAGAGTCTCCAGTTAGAGCAGACCTAAGCGAGAGTGCTCTGTTCCTGGCAGGGGAATAGCCAGGAAAAGACCAGAGAAGAGGCCCAGGCTGAGTAACTCTCTATGGTGCTTAGGCAGAAGGCTTGGGAGGGAAACCCGCAGCGAAAGCCTCAGCATGGACAGGGCTAAGAACTCTGCACCAAGGATGTGACACAGCTAGGAAGGCTGGGTGGAAGATATATTGTTCTGAACTTTAAATTAATAAACCAGACTCCCAGAAAAGGGAGGGTTATTGAGGAAACAATCAGACTGTGAGTTTTATTAACTAGGGAAGAAGGGAACATGAAGCAGCAACCAAAACCAGACCAGGTAAGCCCTGCTACAGTCACCCCACAAATCAGTGGCAGATTAGAACCTCAGACTCAACTCCCAGCCCCTTGCTTTAGCCAGCAGAAAAAAACTGCTTCTTTTAATATATAGTTATGGATGAACACACAATAACATGCACAGTGATTTAGAAAATGCATGCTAAGACATGTTCCTGGCTCCAAAGAGCTTCCATCTAAAGGACTCATATTTCTTTCAGGGTCCAGATATTTTTCTCTCCAGAAGACCTAGCAAGTGTGCTGGGACAGGAAGGTAGGAACTGCTATACCGGATCAGACCAGAGGTCTGTCTCAACCAGTGTCATGTCTCTGACATTGGCCAGCACCAGATGTTTCTAAGGAAGGGACAAGGAGTTGCTTAATGGACAATTGTGGAATAGACTGACCACCAGGGGAAGCTTCTTCCTAAACCCCATGAGTTACTGGTTGGCTCATATATTAAAGCATGAGGACGGTTTAATATTCAGTGGGTGTTCTTATTATGGTATTTTTTTAAAATACCGCGAAGCTCTTGATGCTGAGATCAGAAGCAGTGAGTTCCACAGGTTAGTCATGAATCATGTAAAGAATATCTTTTTATCAGAAGTTGTCAGAATGACCCCAGCAGGATTTTTTTTTTTCTGTAATGTAGCTGCCCTTGCAGTTTTCCCCTTGAATATGCAACAAAAACAAGCTAGTCCTAGAATGTCTTCAACCTAAAAGTTCAGCTCTGATCTTACTTAAACCAATATTAAAACTAAACCAAAGTTGATCAGAAAACATGACAAAGTTGCTGGGTTTGTGAGGAACTGGTTATGGATAAAAAATCCTTGAGTGTGCAGCCCACTTGCAATTTACTGTAATCACCTTTTTATAAACTGCACCTTAACTCGGAACAGGAAAAGCTCCCCCTTTCCAGGCTGAAAGCAAGCACTGTTTCTGCTCTGGAATGTGCCATGCTTCTAGTTAGAAATCCAAGTCTACACCATCTGTATGTCACCAGAGAGAGGGCTATAGCTCTCTAAATAGAGAACATTAAAAGCAAACTGTACCTAAAACTGTGTTCAGTTTCTGGTAAACGTAAGCAGTGGCCTTAAGCATAAAGACTGCAGGTTACTGGCATGGCCTACTTCCACCCACCCTTCCACATGCACACGCAGTCCTGTGCTGAGTCATAGGCTCCTTTGATCTCCCCACTAGCACCAGGACTGGTGAACTACCATGAGTCCAGAGCTCTCTCCTGTAACAGTGGAAACAGAGAGGGATTGTACGCAATTCACTTCTTCCTGTTGATCCCACTTACCTCCCACCCCCCACCCCCATGGCAACTTGAGGCTTCTCTGCAAATTGTAATGCTGATCCTGTACAGATGATAATTCTGGAAAACAAAGGAAAGGATGAATTCTTTTGTGTGACTTTGGATAGAAGTGTTGGACCAGATCTCCAGCCTTAACCTAAAATTAACATGCATTTACATGTTTAATTCACCTTAGCGAGAGGCAAGTGCAACTCGTGTGGCTGAACTGTGCATCTTGTGTGTGTTAAAGTTCCACTTGTACACACCGAGGAAAAGCTTTGCCAGCTATCTACTGCCCTGACAGTCTGTGCTAGCCAATGAACACCTACAGCCCAATCCTGGCCTCCTTCGAAAGGACTGCAAGATGTACTCCCTAATCCTGCCTGAGATTGGGCAAGTGCGTCATCAGATTGTTATTAAAATGCAGGTTCTTCACAGGACAGATTAATGTCTCTCACCAGGTCAGGATCTCCTTAAACCATTTCTGTGCATCATGACCTGACCAACTGTACCAACTCCTATAGCGATATCACAGTCTATAGCCATGTTTCCAGTACTGGCAAGTGCAAGGGTTAGTTTCCTCTGTCTGGGTGGAGCCTAGGCAGGCCCTACCCTCAGGAATGGTTGCACTGAGGGAAGCAATGGCTGCACCTGCTGAACAGGTAAAACAAGGGGAACTCCTCCCTCTGTTTCTCCCCTACCCCCAGGCTTTATATGCCTGAGCAGTGTTCATGAAGAGGCATAATCTCCATGACTTCCAGACACTGCTACTTTGGAGTTTTGTTATTACAGTTCTAAAAGTCCTAGGTCTTAAATGACTTGCCCAAGTTTACACAGGAGATCACTGTCATAGTGGGGACTACAACTCCTGGCTCTCAGCCTTGTGCCTTAACCAAAAGGCTAGCCTGCATCCCTTCCTCTTGCAGGTCTATTCTCTTATCAAAACCCTCAATTAACTAAGGATGGGCAAGCTGACCTGAACCTTCACCTGTCCCTCAAGCCAATCCAAACCAAGAATCTGTAAACACTCCCTTCATCTTATCCCACTCACCTCCATTTCCCCCCATTTCATGCATCAACTGGAAATGAGAAGCCTTGGAAGTCTCATGAGAAAGTCCATTTTTGTGAGATTTCCAGGCTGGTTCTTCAGCCTAAAGGCTCTTGGGAAGTTTGGATAAAGATCCAAAAAGCTTCCAACTTTTTGTTCTTGTTCAGACCAACCCAGACCTTGGTGATCCCATGCCAAAGAGTTTGTCTGTACAGCAGCTAGGACATAGCCCAAGCAGACAGACTTGCTGTAGTGCGGCTCATGTTAGCACCCTAAAAACAGCAGTGGCGATGTTACGGCTCAGGCTGCAGCTTGGGCTCTCAAGTCCACTCAACCCTCTAGGCATGCGAGCCCAAGTGTTTACCAGGGCTGGATGGCTCAGTCCCACTGCCGTGTAGACTTACCCTAACTGAGTTCCCTTAAGAAATACTGCAAAGTGCTACAGGTACAAAAAAATGCATAGAAAGAAAACCACATATACATTGTTGATCCTAGCATGCATGCAAAGAGATACCTTAGAAGAGGGATGGTGCTGCACCAGCATGCTACGTGGTTGCCACATATCCAGGAGGGTGGATGGCTTAAAATGGGGTAGTCTGTTGCTCCGGCACTAGCAAAGATCCTGTGGCCAGGAAAACCAAGAGCTGATTCCTATAGTCCAGAAGCTGCAGTAGAGGACTATGTGAAGACCACACTGCCTGCAAGCAGATTCTGAGATGGTCAAGGCAGCATCTACTAGGGGATGGTGTGTTTTTTCAGCATGGGGTACTGTGACCTGCCCTTCCTGATTTTTGCCCAGTATCATGATATGGTTCACTATAATTCCCAGGAGCACCAAAGGGATCAACAGAAACAAGCCTTTCAGTTGTGACTCAGAATTTTGCCAATTGTGTATTTTAAAACATATGTTGCTTCTGAAGCCAAGGACCTGTTTGCCAATTCAATTCCAGAACAGATTTTCAGGGCCCAGTTGCAAAACCCTGAAGATGGGCAATCACCCTTCTTAATGGAAACTGCTGACAGACCCTAAATTACAACAGTGTGAACTAAGTATCAGTAAAATGCAATTTTCTTTTGCAATACTGAAATATATAAAGCCATTTAATTAGTTTTAACTGTAAAACAAACAAAGACAGTCCTAATTTAGACAAATGGTTCTGGCAAAAAATAGAAAATCATTTCCAGTTAGCTTACAGCACCAGCCAGAACATAATTAATATTTCAAAAGAGAATTTTCCAACACAAAATGACATTGTATGGAGCACTAGACTGTCTGAGACTAACAGGAGACTCTTTAATTTAAAGAAAGAGGAAAGGCTGATACCAGCAATGCTTGTCCTGAAATGAAACTCCTTTTTTTTTTTTAAAGCATTTGATTGATGTTTCATTTGTGTGCAATGTGCTGTTGCTGCAAGTGTGGCCTTTGTGTAACACAATTCCCATTTGATGTTGAAGCCAGCGTTTTCCTAATTAAAAGTTAATTTTTCAGTTGTCAATTAGCTGGAGTCTGAGAGAAAAAGTTCCAGAAATGGACTTGGTCTGGAGGTGTGAGCAACCATTTAATACACGCAGATGAAGTGAACAGTGTGTGCTGCTCAGTGCTGAGGTACTGCAACAGAATATGGGTACTAAATCATGTATTCAATCCACCCAGGCCTGCTACCACTTTACTCAGGCTCTGGCAGTATTATGCTGTGGTCTCATCAAGCAAGCAGAATCCAAGTGGGCCTTTACTTGGACAGGAGACCACCAAGCTGATGCAAGAAGTGGTGGTTGTGAATCAGTAGGGGATGCTCTTCTTTCAAAGTGATGAATCAATGCCCATGTATGAGGTTACTAGTGTTACACATGACATCTTTTTAAATGACAAACAAGAGGAAGAGTCTGATCATTTGTGGTCATGAGATACTATGGCACTTTTTGCAAAAAGCACAAACGTTAATGTTGGTCTCCTAGTCAAATGCCAATTTCAAATAGACTCCATATTATTCTTCAGTTCCTGTCCTCAAATGTTGTGCAGAGTTGCTGTGCACTCTTGAACAGCTAGCTATTCAGCTTCATCCAGAGGGGAGCGAAATGATCCCTAAAAAAAAAAATTCCCCTCTCACCCCTATGGGTGGTATGTGTCTTCCTCAATCTCGGGTCCTCTACCAGAGGCCTGGGAGTTTGAGGGTTCTGCGCAGTATCTTAGCTGTTCCTAGCACTGCACTCTTCGGACAACAGCTGCTGATGTTGTTCCGGGATGCTGTTGGAGCCACTCACCCAGCTTAGGAGTCACAGCCCCGAGTGCTCCATCCACCAGCTGGACCCATTTGGCCTTCACTTTCACATCCTCTCTAGTTCCTCTTCAGCGCCTGGTATTCTCCAGCTTCTCATATTCCTTCTTCCTGATGTTGCTGTCACTTGGCACTGCTATATCTATCACCACGCCTCTTCTGGTCCTTGTCTATTACCACGATGTCTGGTTGATTGGCCAGTACCTGCCTGGTCTGTCTGGATCTGGAAGTCCCACAGAATCTTAGCCCTGTTATTTCCACAACCTTCTGTGGAATCTCCCATCTGGTCTTGGGAGGGTTAGCCCATACGCTGTGCAGATGTTTCCTGTACACAATGCCAGCCACTTGGTTATGCCGTTCAGTGTATGCTGTTCCTGCCTGCATCTTACATCCTGCCCACTAGTGTTGGACTGTCCTGAGGCCTCTCTGCACAGTCTGCACCTGGGTCCTCTCTAGTGTGGTAGACCACCTGCTTCAATGGATCTGGTGCAGTGCCTGTTCCTGTGCTGCTATGATCAGTGCCTCAGTGCTGTCTTTTAGTTCAGCCCTTTCCAGCCACTGGTAGGATTTCCCAATGTCAGCCACCAGTTATCTGTCGATGGTCATCCCATGCAGGGTCTTGTCTTGCCATGGCACTTCTTCTGCTTGGTCTTCCTCCCATGTCTGCTGCTGCCTCAGGCATTCTCTCAGCAGCTCATCTTTGGGGCCATCTTACTGATGTACTCTTGGATGTTCCGGGTTTCATCCAGGACAGTGGCTTTGATGCTCACCAAGCCCCGCCGCCTTCTTTCCGGCTGGTATACAGTCTCTGGGTGTTGGACTTGGGGTGGAAACCTCCGTGCATTGTGAGGAGCTTCCGGGTTTCACATCGGCAGCCTCCATGTCCCCTTGGCCAGCTCACTATCACGGCAGGGTATCTGATGACTGGCAGGGCGTATCCGTGATATGGCGTGGATCTGTTCTTCCCACTGAGCTGGCTCTTCAGGACCTGTCTTATCCTTTGGTGATATCTGGATGTTGCTGTCTTCCTCGCCTCCTCATCATGGTTTCCATGTGACTGTGGACGCCAAGGTACTTGTAGCTGGTCTGTATGTCTTGCTATGTGGCCGCTGGTAGTTCCACCCCATCAGTCTTGACTACCTTCCCTCTCTTCACTACCATCCGGCCACACTTCTCCCATCCGAATGACATCCCGATATCCTCACGTAGATCCGCGTCAGGTGGATTAGCGAGTCGATGTCTCGGTCATTCTTAGCATACAGCTTGAGTGTCATCCATGTAGAGGAGGTGGCTGATGGTAGTTCCACTCCTGAACCTGTACCCTATCCAGTCCTTGTGATTATCTGGCTGAGGGGTTTAAGCCTATGCAGAACAGCAGCGGGGACAGTGCATCACCTGGTATATGCCGCACTGTGATGGCCACTTGTGCAAGCTGCCTTGAGTTGACTTCTAGTGTTGTCTTCCTTAGTCCCATTGAGTTCTTGAGGAAGGTCCTTAGTGTCCTGTTATTTTGTATAGGCCAGACATTCACAGATCCACGTGTGCGGCATTGAGTCGTAGGCTTTCCTGTAGTCAATCCAGGCTGTGCTGCCAGAATTTGTCTGTCTAGACCTTGAGTCTTGGGCGACTGCTCTATCTATGAGCAACTGGTGTTTTGAGCCTCTGGTGTTGTTCCCAATGCCCTTCTGAGCTGTGCTCATGTATATGTATATATATACATATACATGAGCACATATATATGCCCCTTTTTGTTAGGCAACTTAATTAACTAATGTTTGCCTAATGCATAGAGATAATTAAATAAATGGTAGAGACTGAGATTAAGAGGTATGATTACTATAATTAGTATTAAGAAGGGCTCTGAATTTAAAGAGGACAAAAGCTAGGTGCCATCCTGCTATACTTAGCTAGTGATCATTCTGAGCGAAGCTTGAAAAGGTAGTGATGGATTAATAAACCCCTTCTCTTTGCTACATTTAAGGCAGAGAGGAAATCTCACAATCTGAAACCCATTATGTTTGTTTCATTGTGCAACATACCTCCAGTATCTCTATGAAGGCCAGTCACAGATAGAAAGTTCGTGAAAGTTTTGACAGACATAACTGGAGGGATTCCAGCTCTACAATTTCAAACATAGTAACTTTGTACCATGCATCCTTTAAGCCTCAGACAATCAGAAAGTGGCACCCTGAGTCGTAGCCACAGATTTCAGATAATTACCTTCTGTCTCAGCCACCTTTAAGTGTATAATAATTAACTGTATGTTATACACCATCTTTGGACACTGTCTTTTGGCTAATATGCCATAAAAACATCCATAAACAGGAAATGCCGGTAAATGTCAAATGCTAGTTTTATACTTTGATGTTTTACCACACATTCTCGTGGGAGCTTTTCAACAGATAACAGTTTGGCCTTATCATGAAGAATTTAGGCAGGAGACCTTCAAAGCTATTCTGTGCAGTTTTTGGCACCTATTGGATAATATGAACCTGCCACCATCTCAAATGAATTATTAATCATGAAGCTTTTGTCTTTTGGATAAATAGCATCAAACAGTCGTACTCCTCAGGTTCATAGCATGAGGTTGCCAAGCTCCTGTTGCAATGAAATCTATGTGCTTCAGACAATAGCCACAATTATTAGATAAATCACACACTTGGGTTGTCCCTCTGCTTCTTAAACACAACCCTTTACCATTTGAGTTTAAGGAAAACTCCTTTAGCTGCTAACAGTAGCAGGTCCCTTAACCTCTCTGTGGGCCAGCACCAAGAGGGCAACATCCCTCACTCATTCACACAACGCCAGTATATTCCTAAAAACATCAACCTGCTGGAGAAACTGTAGATAGCCCCCTATCCTCACTCCTACTCAACAACACACATGTATTTCTAGGGCACTGAAGAATACAAGCCAATCTCACTAGCTGGCACTAATGATATGGGAACTCTTTCTGAACTGAATCTTGCAAATAAATAAGTGACATATAGGCCCTGATCTTTAAACATGAACACGCAATTGTGTGCACAGTTACCATGACTTCTAGCGCAAATGAGGTATTTGCACACTAAGATGCATAAGCAATAATTGCATGTGCTCCTCCTGCATATCAACTAGTGACACTACCATGGTTTTGTACTTCTGGTACTCTGTGTTATAGGTATGCAGAGATCATGAAAAGCAAATTGAGTGTGCATAGCACTTGTAGTACAAGCTGCTCATAGGAGTGTAAAACAACTTCCCAGGCACCTCTCAGCTATCTGTACCCCTGATTTTTTTAAATGTATATTTAATTTGTAAAGTCTTGCACAGATACACAAATGTATATCCACATTAAATTCCCCAAAATTATCTGTGCATATATCCATGGATTTGCAGGGCTAAACACCCAGGGGCGGCTCCAGGCACCAGCGCTCCAAGTGCGTGCCTGGGGCAGCAAGCCGCGGGGGGCACTCTGCCGGTCACTGCTAGGGGGGCAGGCAGGGTGCCTTCGGCGGCTTGTCTGCGGAGGGTCCACTGGTCCCGCAACTTCAGCGGACCCTCTGTGCTTGGGGCGGCAAAATGTCTAGAGCCACCCCTGTCTACACCAGGGGCCAGACTGAGGCTCTGAGGCACACCCACTCCAGACCCTGGTCCAGAGAGACGCGCTGGCAGCTGTGGTGAGTGGCAGTGGACCTACCACCTTCCCTGGGCAGGGGGCCCGAGCAGCCCCTGTCCCCTGTCCCAGTCCCCCATCCAGGGCAAGTGGAGGGACCCAGGCTCCCCACAGCTGCCAGCATGGCTTTCCCCAGCATGGTTCCAGTGGGCAGCTCGGAGCTGCAGCCTGTCCATGATAAGAACCGGGCAGGCACCTGTGGGGAGCCAGGGAGGACGCTCCTCCTGCCCTGGGAATGGGGCTGAGCAGCCTCCAGCCCGTCCCCACACCCTCTGCCCAGGGCAGGTGGCAGATCCATACCATGGTTCCTCACAGCTGCCCACCTGCTTTTACTGTCAGAGCCCTGCACGGATACAAAATTTGTATCCGCATCCGCAATGGTATCCGCAGAAATGGTTCATGGATAGAAAGCAGATACCTGCAGATTTCCAGGGCTCTATTAATTTGCTTTATTTGTATAGGCCAAGTGAACCACCATTCTCATGCTTCCCGTGGGGAATTTCTTGTACACAACTAAAACGGACGAATGATCCTTACGTCGTCCTCCATTTTCTTCATCTCCAGAAGGTCCTAACTGATCAAAGCTCTTCATTCTCAAGTGTTCTAAGAGAACAGCAAAATGGCAGCTCCAGAAACGCAAGAGGCCTTCCAACCTCTGGCTAACAGATGTGCTGAGGTCTGACCCGTGGTGAGATGAAGATGTTTGTTTCCCTTGTTGCCAAATGACAAGGATATTTTTTCCCATATGTCCTGTTCAATCTCAATTGTCAGAAAGCACATTTAAAACCAATGAGGCAACAGTGAGAGATTGAACGACATGAAGTGAAACAAGTACCAATCCTGCTGCTAAACATAATATAGGTGATTTATTTTTCTTAATTTTTTAAATTTAACAATTCTGTGTTACCATTCAAAAACTCTGTCTTCTCTGCACCATCTGTTTGAATAAGCTGCTCTAGTCAACATCCAGGTGTTTGTGTTCCAGACACAAAGAATAAGCAATCCAATGTGTGTGGGAGATGGGGACAAGAGGAATCCCTCTTTCCAGTGTTGGTTCTGACACTCAGAAAAGTGAGATAACTATATCAGCATAAAAAAATTCACCCTCCTCCTAACCCCATACATCACATCCAGCTGTGGTGGTGACCATTGGTGGTGACCATTAATGACTGTGGCAGGAAGTGCTGCAATGTTGTAGCTAAACACAGTTGGAAAATAGTCGTATTCTGCTGGTGAGTCCTCAAGTATCCTGAGATTGTAAACACGATGTTGATACAGTGGTATAGCAGCAATAGAAATAGGCCCAACTCCAACTAATTGCTCTGGTCACTTCGCATTGCTAACCAACATCACCTCTGAGCTGAGTTACAGCAAACTGCAAATTACGCCCTTGTGAATCACATAGGTGTTTCAACGGATCTGACACAATGTGAGTGCAAAACAAAAAGAACTTCAGTAGGGATTTAGCTGAGAAATCTGGGTCAGCCACATAAACCAGGATTTTCTTGACAAATTGCTGAGGAGGGCATTTTATAGGGCGAATGAAAGATGCTATATAAAATAAAGAGCCTGTTCCGGTAACCCTTATGAATGGTCCTTACTGAGTCCACTACTGATATTAGTCACATGAACATAGGTGGCAGTATCAGTCCCTAGAATTACTTGATTACACTGAATTTCTAAATGTATTGGGTGCCTCTCCATCCAGGACCAGGACCAACCACAACAGCTACATTCGTCAGGTACTCTGAAGCTATCAATGATGAAAGATTTGTAAGAACCAGGGATCAAGCTTTCTCACCAGAAGGCCCACTGCTCTGAAAGTCCTTTCAAGAGGAATTGAGCCTGATCACAAATTTAACTGCCTTCCTATCTTAATGTAAATCCCACCTGCTGTTTTACTTGGCCCATCCATGATAATGAACAAAATGTGGGGAACAAAAGATAAAAGAAGAAAATATACTCAGACCACATCTGAGAGAGAGAAAGAGAAAATAAGAATAGAGTACTCTTCATTTTGCTCCGTTTCTCCTTTGAGAAATACCATAGTGATGGACTCAGTAGAAGAATACAATAGAAAGTTATATTGTATTTGTCATATGATCAAATTTTACTAACTAGTCTGTACACTCAGTTGCACAGGAATGATGTTTAACCCTGGAGGGAAGTTTGGTGCAGCCACAACAATTTCCACAGTCAAAATATTATTAGAAAATATAAAATCCCATTTGTGGGGCATAGACGTTAATGCAGAGTGCACATGGGGTCTGAGTGTAGAGCCTCCAATGTGCGGAAAAAGGACCTGGCAGAGGAATTACGTGAGGCTGATAGCCCCAGACATATTAGTGAAGAATCAGAAGCTGATGTGCCAGTGTTCCTGAGTGACCTGTCTGGGAAATAATTTAGTTCATTTCTTTTGAGACTGATCCTAGCTAGGCTCCTTGGTTGCTGACTATGAATTCCACCCCAGCTAGCTGACCCATCAGAAATGCTATTTTTCTTTTCCACTTCTCAGCTGTAGTTTCCCTGCTACTTCTACACTCATCCAGTTCATTTAATGTTCACTTTCTCTCAGGCATCCTAGCTATGACTGGGAAGGAAAGTAAGAGGGCGGTCTCCAAAGTTTACTCTGCCAATTGCTCAGCAGAGGGGAATTACTCAGCCTTTGTCAATGGCTAACTGCTGCACCCAATATCTTTTTAGCACTGGCAGCCTCTGCCTGCATGCATGGGAATCTGGAGTCTTGACAGAACTTCTGTCTATCAGAAGATCATGCTGACTTGGTTCCATCAGACAAGTTCAGGCTAGATTCACACACTGCTCTTCACAGCCAGTTCTTTCTGAGGGCACTGAGTTGCATGTGTCCGAAGTCAACCGTGCGTACAAGAAAAGGAAGCAGCTGCTTCAGACCCTGATCATTTGGGGACCCCTTAAACAGGGGAAGCCTGCCACTTCCCGCAACTCATTGGCAGGCTCTGGCTCTTTCTCTGGCAAATGTACCCACATAATGCTGGGTAGGGGGGATAACATGGGGGGAAACTGCCATTCCAGCCCCCCTCTCCAGTCAGGGCCGGCTCCAGCGTTTTTGCCACCCCAAGCGGCCAAAAAAAAAAAAAAAGTCACAATTGGTGGCACTTTGGCAGCAGTCCTACCGCTGCCACTTCATTCTATTCTTCTGTTCTTCATTCTATTCCACCACCAAATTGCCACCGAAGAGCCGGACATTCTGCCCCTTCCTGTTGGCTGCCCCAAGCACCTGCTTGCTGTGCTGGTGCCTGGAACCAGCCCTGTCTCCAGTCATTAGATCCAAAGGGAAAGGGGAATCTCACAATGGCTACCCCATTCCTTTAGGGGTGAGGTCACTGGAATGGATGGTCACATGGTCCCCTCCTTCCAGAAACCTTAGGTCCCACTCTTGCTTGGTTCTTTGTATGTGTTACAGCTGGTGATGAGGTGGACTGATCAGTTTGCATAGCCTGATGGGGATTCAGAATGAAGCACTTTGAACACACTGTGAGCATTCACCTGTGCACCAGAGCACTAGTGTCATAGAAACACAGTGTTGCCAGCTCCTATAATTCTGATGTCACCAGCAATGAGATTTTTGGCCCCTGCTGCAAGTAGTCTCACCATGACTCAAGATGCAGCAGCCGCCTTTGTGTGATTTTCAGGCTGCCAGTTCCCATGAATTTCAGTGGGCATGAGGAATTACAGCATCTGGCGCTTCAAACTTGCAACACTTGTTAGCTCATGTTTGGTAGCCTCCAAAAGTTTGACGCAGGTCAGATCAGTATTTTCTATTTACCATGAGATACCAGTTTGCCTTATGATTTCTCTTTTATTATGTTGGCAGTAATTGTTGTACTTGCAAAATAAAGAAATTCACAGAACATTCTCTTGTACAATATTGTTTTCTGACCCCCTCCACCCCGAAACCTGATCCAATGCCCATTAAAATCAATGGAAAGACTCCCACTGACTGCAATGGGCTTTGGATCAGGTCCCCAACATGTATTACAATGTTTTAAAACTGAAGGAACACTTTTCAGTTCTGCTTCTTAGCAAGTAAGAAATAGCTAGTGTCTGCATGCTACCCATTTACAGTTCTTGTAACTACAATTTCAAGAAGATTTTCAGTCTTAAACCCTTTGCTATTTGTGCATTAAGTTTCTAGCTGTTCAGATGAAAATGAAAGTGTGTGACAATGAGTGAGTGCCTGGGTGACTAAAGGGCACATTTGGAATGTATTCCCAGGGCTGGTACAACCAGAAGTCTCCAATATCAGGTTCCCTTTATTGTTCATTGTTTATTATTCTACAATACAAAGATCAGCCTAACCAGTACACATCACAAAGGGAGGGGAGGAAACCCAAGGAAACTTTTTTAAATTGTTGGGGAGATATTTTACTGCAAAGACATTTTAGGGATGCAGAAGACGAGTGAGGATTAGGACCCCTGGCTTCTCTTCCCAGGTCTGGGAGGGAGAGCGTGTGTAGTGAGCAGCATAGGGGACTGACTGGAGTTAGTCTTGACTCAAAGGTTCTCTTCCTATGCTACTGATTTGCTGGCATGTCATTTAACCTCCATCTGCTTCAATTATTCTATAGGCGTGTGTCATGAAAGATAAGAGTTTTACAAAGCTCTCTTAACTAATGTGGGTGAAGGGCATAGAGCGCCTTGGTTGAATGCACACTAAATGTAAAGAATGATGATGGAGCCTAGCTGACAGTTTCTTCTCTGCGCAACCCCCACAATTGCTATTCCTAATTGAGGTTAATATTTCCTATTGGAGTAAATGACAGACCTCAAACTGCAGAACTTGCCTGCTTCCTGAGGAAAGAGTTGGTCAGTGCTTAAACAATGTCAGTACTAAATAAAGGACAGTCTGCGGCCAAGTGCCCCTCAGCAGTAGCGGCTAGCAGGTTGCCTTGGCTTCCTCTTTTATTGTTAACAACATCTTCATAACAAAGAAGGAAGCTAACAGTTAAGCTGTTCTGAAGAGTGAACATGACTTGGTATATTTTATGACAATAGCTACCATCACCTCGCTCTTTGGCCCTGCAGAGATTAGAAATTGAACTCCCACTGGGGTAATCCTAGATTTTCACAGGAATATCTTTTAAAGGAGGCCCTAGCAATTTGTGCATCACAGTTCCTTATTCATGACTGTGTGCCTCTGTGATCTGATAATGGATTATTAAACCAAAATATACTGTTTTCATCAAATGCTTACTGTAAATGCCAGGTTGACGATTTAAAAAAAAGATATCTACTCTGCAATACAAATCCCACTCAAATAAATTACTTGCCTGAGTTGATTCAAATCTCCTGTTTGTGGATCACTCTGGGGAGAAACCACATTCTGTTGGGGGAATATATTCTAGTCTAACATATTTGCTGAAAGGGGAAAGAGAGTGAGCCGCATTCTGCTTTCAGTCGTCACCCCCTCCCCCAGTCTAAATCTGGAGTCACACCACTGAAATGATTGGTGTTGCTTGGCTGCAAATTACAGCCGGAAGTGATTTAGTGGTACCTCTGCAACTCAGATTCTTTCTTAAATTCTCCTTATCTACATTAGGAAGCATAGCCTAGTGGTTAGAGGCCAGGACTGGGACGTAAGAGATACACGTTCTTATTTCTAGCTCTGATGCAGACTTGTATGTCACCTGTGACAAATCACTTACCTCTCTGTCTCAGATTTCTGTAATTGGGTGCCCAGGGTCCATGGTCAAATTGAGAGCTCGATTTTTGTCACCCATTCTTACCTTGAATAGAACTGTACAAGTCATTCTGGAGTTATCAGTGGAACTACTCGGATTGGGCCAGACTGCAATACCCTTACACACATTGACTTCAGTGAGACTGCTGATGGCTTACGATACTATTCAACATTATTAAGAATATCAGTCTGGTAGATAGTACAATACTACTCAAGGCAAGTGGCTCAATCAGGGCTCAAGCAATTCTCTATCTACCTATGTTATGCTTCACATATATAATAATATGCAATAATTTCCAGGGACAATTCACTGATTTACTGTGCACAGTCATGGTAACCATGCCTCTAAATTCATCATGCAAACAAACAGCCAAGCTTATAAAAAAATATCTCCCATAAATTAAAAAAAAAAATCTAAATCTAAAATCTATCATCGTCTAGAACTTGAATGAAATCAACTTTCAAAGTCCTATGCATTTCTCAATAGTCACTGATTGCCAGAAGTTGAAATATAGAAGCTCTTTTTCACAATATTGTATATTTATTGGGCATATCCAAGTAGTTCCATATGCCTGAAAAATGCATGGCTACAGCTCCCCTTAAGCTAAAACTAGATTTGGACATAAATCAAAATAAGGCATAAAACAAGATGCAGTTTTCCAATCAGAAAGAGAAAGACTGAACTTCATAGTGAACTATGGGATGACACACCCATAAAGCCAGTTTCAAAGTGAAACAATAGCCAGTTTCTCAAGTGTTTGATGAGGCAGGCCTTGAGAGAACAGCCCCATCAGATAAGAGATCTCCAAATGTAATTTTGCCAGCAATCTCAGAAACATGGCTCATTGAGCTGAATGTATCAAACTAGGTTCTAGATGGGCGCAGTGAGCAACAAGTCAGGGCTGTAAAAAGAATTTGGACACAAATATCTTCATAGAATATTAGGGTTGGAAGAGACCTCAGGAGATCATTTAGTCCAATCCCCTCTTCAACCTGCATTAGGGAGGATTCTTCCAAGGAGATCCAAGAGAGAGCTTGTGGTTCCACTACTGCACTACGTGACACTTCATGAGACCAGAGTACTTCTGTAAAAGTACTGCTACTGAGGTCAGGTCTATGAACTTACATCAGTATAACTACATCTCTCAGGGGAATGAAAAATCCCCCCACCCCTGCACAGATACATCAACCTAGGCCCTGGTGTAAACAATGCTATGGCCAATGGGAGGGCTTTTCCTATTGATTCAGCTGCTGCCTTTCACAGAGGTGATTTAACTACAGCAACAGGAGAAGCTCTCATGTCGGTGCAGTAGTGTCTTCACTGAAGTGCTACAGCAGCACAACTGCATCGCTGCAGTGTTTTAAATGTAGACCTACCCGGCAGGGGGAAGGGGGAGAAGCCTTTTGGTAGCCAGTTGAGAACCTGGCAACATCCACCTGAGAAATAAGTTTCTCCAGAAAAAGACTGTGCTAGCTTGACAGTTAGTGACACATCTCAGGGGCCTTGAAAATGCATCTCCCAAAACCAAACAAACATTGGTCAGAGCAAGTTCAGAAAATTTACCCCAGTAACCGTCATCTAGGGAGGGGAGTGTTCTCTAGTGGTTAGTCATGACTCCTGGGTTCTCTTTCTGGTTCTGACAGTGGAATGCCATGCAACAATGGCAAGTGACAGGACGTCCTTGAGGGAAGCTACATTAATAAGTGACGATGTTCAATTAATAACACAGATTCATAGATTTTTAAGGCAGAAGGGACCTCTGTGATCACCCAGTCTGACTTGTATAACAGGCCATAAAACTTCATCTGCATCAAGCCTAAAACATAAATATTTAGAATGCAGTCACACTCTTATTCGCTAGATGTCTTCTATACACAGAGGAAGAGGACATCTGCCAATCAGGTAAGGGACTGAGAAGCTTAATTAACATTATCCCTAAGCTCTTCACCAGTGAGATGAAAGGGGTGTATAAGGACAAAAGTATTTTTAATTTTTTTGTTTCAAAAAGCGAAATGAGAAGATTTTCCAGGTGGGTGTCCTAAGACCACAGGAGTAGCCACACTGGAACAGTATGTATCTTGTTCTGTGTAATGCTGAATGCTTCACAGGAAGATGTAAATTCCTTATTAAACACTTAAAGATGCAATACTATCCATTGGGGGAAGACTTCTCCCTTTTGCCAGCACAGGTGAACAATAGTAGTGAAGATGTGGTGGCATGAGCTTCAGCACCGGATAGTCACCCCAGTACAAGCCCACGGGACACTGGGTGCCTACCAGGGTTGCTGGCCCCTCTCTGAAGTCCATCCCACCACATCTTCACTGCTGTTACCACCTGTGCTACCTAGATTAAAGACAGACGTACACAAACTACTGTGTATACAATGGGTTGACCACCAAATCTGGGCAAACATCAACTTTAGGCAAGTCTTGACTGCAGTTTGATTGTGGACCTGGACTTAATGACTTGGGCCCATCTCTGGTTTCTCTCCTAGCTAGTGAAACCTTGGCTCCGGCACTTCATCAAATAAATGTCTAATTCTTTATTTAGTAACAAGCTAAGCCATTCATCTCAATATTTAAGTGACATTTAATCCTGAGAGAAGCTAGCACCATAAAGTGCTGGTGCCTTCCCTCCGGGTTCTGGAAGCATCAGCATTGCTGCATTTTTCATCCTTTCCCACTGAACCACATTGCAGAGCAGGCATTGCTGCACATACTCCATACAGCAGAAGGCACAGAAGGAAAACAGCTAGTCTCAACCGGTCATCCTTTCTTCTGCTGCCTGGCAAAACACAGCATGCACTGAGAGGCAACAGATGATGGCAATAACATCTATACATTTCTCCAGTTTGGCCGTTTTGGCAACTGAGGCTTGAATGTTATTCATGGCTGTTGGCTCCAATGAAGTAACAGATGGGAGGGGCTCCTCTCTGAAGTAGGAAATTCTTAGGTCACTTTTGAACCTGGTACATAGAGCAGCTGCCCAGCTGAAAGCAGAAAGAGCATCAGCCATTCGGAGGAGTTTCAATGCAACTGGGGGTGGGGAAGATTGTTTGACTGATAGTAGCCTGGTTGGCAGTCGCTTCACAAACAGCCCTTCTGAAGACCTCCAGTGGCCAGCAGTCAGAACCAGTTTCTCTTGTTCCTATGAACTGGGCCCCTGTGTAGTCGTGGATTGCTTTTTGCAGTACTCACAGCTTTTCCAGCCTAGAAATAGTCAGTTTCCATCAAGCTGGCAAGTCCTGAATTTTTACTGCTGGCTGAATGAGGCCTTCTCCATCAGCTCTGGAACAGATTTTTTACTGAGAGATTCAAATGCATGCAGAGACTGTGAGCCTCTGCCGACACAGAGTGTTTTATCCTCTCTGACATTCAGAATAAAATACCACACTGCAGAGAGTGTGTAAATCAAGACACATGTGCGACCTGGACAGTTCATAAAGCCCTGACAATACTGGCTTCACTAACAGTGATGATAGACATGATTCGACTTTATTTTTAAGTATTCCAAAGTGCTTTACAAAGCAGTGCTATCAAGAGACAATCACTTCAGAAAATTGGTATCTTGGGCTTATGGGTTTACATTCCACCTGAGAATCTCAAAGCATTTTACTAAGGTGGGGAAGGTATCATATCCCCTTTTTACAAATAGGGAAGTTGACGCACAGGAAGAACATAAGAACAACCACAATGGGTCAGATCAATGGTCCATTCAGTCCAGTATCCTGTCTTCTGACAGTGGCCAACGCCAGGTGCTTCAGAGGGGATGAGCAGAACAGGCAATCACTGAGTGATCCATCCCTTATTGTCCACTCCCAGTTTCTGACAATCAGAGGCTTGGGACACACAGATTATGGTGTTGCATTGCTGACCATCTTGGCTAATAGCCATTGATGGACCTATTCCCCAGGAATTATCTAGTTCTTTTTTGAACCCAGTTATAGTTTTGGCCTTTCCAACATCCCCTGGCAACATGTTCCATAGGTTCACTGTGTGTTGTGTAAAGAAATACTTCTTTTTGTTTGTTTAAACCTGCTGCCTATTAATTTCATTGGGTAACCCCTAGTTCTTCTGTAACGTGAAGGAGTAAATAACACTTCCTCATTCACTTTCTCCACACCATTCATGATTTTATAGACCTCTCTCATATCCTACCCTTAGTTGTCTCTTTTCCAAGCTGAAAAGTCTCAGTCCTTTTAATCTCTCCTCATACAGAAGTTGTTAACTGACTTGCCCAAAGTCACATAACAAATCAGCAGCACAATATGGAATAAAACTCAGGTTTCTTGCATTCTACTTCTTTGCTTTAAGTCCTAGAAGATCATACTCTCTCCCTGGCAGCAACCATTGCAGGCATGTGATTACACACCCACAGCCTCAGACACCCCATCCTCTTTTGGAGGCAGCACGGTCCAGTGGTGAGCAGATTGGCCCAGGAGTTACATGGGGCCCATGCTTTCTATTCCTGGCTCTGGTACAGCCCTGCTCTGCAAACTTGGCCAAGTCACTTCACCTCTCTGTGAATCAGTTTCTCCATTTGTAAAGCACTTTGAGATCTATGGATGAAGAGATAAATATTCCATAAGATCTATCATCTAAGAGATAAGTATTATTATTGTATTGACAGAGGAATCTTGGCCACATACCAAAGTTATCTTCTACTCCTTTGAAAAACCCCATACTATCTTTAAATTCCACCTGGAAAGCTAGCAGAAGTGGGAAAAGGGCCCTTGGTTTAACATAGGATAGTCCTCAAAGTGCAATGCCCCATAGTCCCACTATGAGCATGGGACATGACCACGGAATGTAGAATGCTATCCTCTGAGCCAATGTTTCTCAAACTATGGGTCCTGGGAAAGGTCTAAGTGGGTTGCACATGCCCCAGAGGTGCTCCCTACCCTGTGTTCTTACTTCCCCTGGGCAGCATGCAAAGGCCTGGGGAGCGTGATCCAGACAGCAGCAGCATGGAGGAAGCGCCTCCAGGGCACACACAGTGAGGACAGACTGATAGCTGTCTTGTCCTCGGCGCCAGTCACTTCCTACATGTTGCTGCTGCCCCCTGCTCTCACTTCCCCAGCAGGCAGTGACATGGGGAGCAGGACCCAGGCAGGAAGTGGCCGGAGCCAGGAAGAGGACAGTCAGCAGTCTGGTAGCCATGGTGGTCGCCTGGCTGTTGAGAGAGAAGGGCTGGCTGGGGCTGTAGGAGGGGACAGGACTGGAAGAGCCAAGCATGGGAGGAGAGGGAAAGCAGAGGGCTGAGAAGGGGAGCAGGGGTAATGGTGGGTCTCCCCCCAAAAGAGACAAAATGCAGTTTGTCGCCTTAGTAACAAGTTTAAGAACCACTGCTCTGAGCCATACTGACATCAGCATGGGGGAAAACAGGGCAGGAGCTTGGGGAGTGAGCCACACCTCTCTTTTTAGTTCACACAATGAAAATATGTTGGCTGCTGTGTGATCTTTGTGAAACCCAAGAGATATGAGTGCCCAGTGCATATTCATTTTTGCCAGTGACTAAGGCAGATGTGTTCTGACATGACACTCGTGAGCTCTGATGCCCTTAGGCAATCTGGGATTTGTTGCCATGCAAAGAGGTTTACTCACATCTCAGATCCTTGTCTAGTGGGTTTGCCATAATATTGCACAGGTTTGGCACTTTGCAAATTGCAAAACACCTCCCCAGGTGTCTCATTTGGCACAATGCAGCAGACAGTACTCGGCATGCGCAGAGGATGAGGCCAAGATGGGGTCCAAAGTCAGTCATGTAACAAACATGATGTTTTCAACAGGGACAATGTTTCAAGGCTTTTTACTTACTGATGTCTGTTTTCCCTCTCCTACTCAACCTCTTCACTGCTGCCTTCTGCCTTTGGACAGGAGTCAAAACATCACAGAGCCTCATCACCAACCAACAAGCTTCCTCAGGTTTCAATGTGAAAATATACACTGGAGTCCTAAATAGGAGGCTCCTGACACTTGCCAACCTGCAAAGAGGCTCCCAGGTTTCTCTCACTCCCATATGGCTCTCACTATTTCTAACCCTTCATTTACTTCTACCACTTTTGGTTTCATCAATTTGGCTGCTACCATGGACAAGGAGGTGCAGTTTGCATGTTCTTGTGAACAGAGGTGGCATAAGTATGCAGGCCACTTGCATGGGGATTCTCACACACAGTTTGCACTTCCCCTTTATATGTGGACTCTTGCAACCCCTCACATATACATGAACTGCACTCAGAATGAGTTGGTTGTAGGGTCCTGAGTAGGGTGACCAGATAGCAAGTGTGAAAAATTGGGACAGGGGATGGGAGGGGGTCATAGGAGCCCATATAAAAAAAAAAAGCCCCAAATATCAGGACTGTCCCTATAAAATTTGGACATATGGTCACCCTAGTGCTGAGTCTGCATGTATCAGCAGCTCTATAGTTTGGCAACATGTTTTCAGCACCATTTTGATAGCCTAGACATGACAGCAGCCATCAGGGATGGTTTTAGGATAGTGAATTCTATATGCCCTCCAATGTCAGAGGGAAGCACTAAAAAGTCCTTTCCAACCCTGATTTTGCAATGATTTTCATAGCATGCCCCTTCATAAGTGTAATGGGTGGCATAAAACAGATTGAGAAAGAGCTCATCTGATAAAGCAAATGGCTAATAGGTTGTGAGCTTTGAATGGGCAACAACAATTTCCACTGAAGTAAACAGGAGTTGTAGGTGCTCAGAGCTTCTCAAGATCAATCCTGCGTTTACATGACTAGACCTGTAACTCTAATAATCGTCTCCTCTCCTTGCTAAATTTAGGGCTTTTTTAAAACTTTAATAGATTTTGCATGGCAGCCGAGGAACCACAGCACAAGCTATGGCAAAGCATTTCAGCATTATTGTCCTGGTTCATGACTGAGATTTTTCATTAGAAAATAGCACGGATTTGCAGTACACATTAAAAGCATATTCCAGAGAGACCATAAATGCACAATAGAGCAATGCAGAGTTTGCAGCTGATTTAGCACAGCTCAGTAAAGAATAAAAGGGCTGGCTACACAGCTTTGCCAAGCCAGAGTAGATGAATCAATGCCTTCATCTATCACACTGCGCCCTGGCACACTCACATGCAACCTCGACCGTCTTTTCCCTTTAGTTGGAAATGAATAAACAGACTCATGTACAAAGTATCCCCAGTAATATTTACCCCACTAGCCATGTTAAATAACAGGGATTGGAGTCAATGGAGTACGACACATACAAACATATCCTGGAACAGATTCCACATGGGGTTGGAAGTTGGTTGCTGTTGGTATATCCGTCCGTTTGATTTATACAGGTTCCATCAAAGTTTGAAGCCATTTGCTCAATCTGGTGTATTCAGGCTCATATTTTTTTCTAATGCCAAATTTTTGATTTTTTAAAAAAATTATCACTTTTAATTTCCTGTACATCTAAGTCTTGATCCAAAGTAAGTGGTGGAAATATTCCAAAAAACCTGTTGCTGATGCAGCACCTAGTATTGATTTGAACATAAAATAGACATACAGCTTGCATTGACATTTTGATATTCTATTCTCTAACTCAGCTCTGGGGATCATAGAATGGATGTAGGCATGGAGGAAAAGTGGAAAACTGGGACAGCATTCATGTTTTAACCCACATCAAACTCTAATCAACTACTCTCACTGGGTATGTCTACTGTAGGGTAGATGTACTCTGTGTGATCTTTTCAGATTGGTAGGACAAACAATACAGCCAACTTTGCAGTTATTAAATTTGCATTCTCTTCCCTATTTTAACCATGTAACTTTTTTCTTTATCTTTCTAGATAAAACAACTTGAAATGAAACCTGCTGCATTCCTTATTTCCTCTTATTTCTATCACAAGCTCACACTGGTTCTCTCCAGTGCTTCTATTCCCACCAGACAGATCTTTTTAAGGTTGTAGTTTCTTCTGGAGGAAGATCAGTCATCAGTACAGGGAGAATTATTATTTTGGAATACAGAAGCATAGCATGCCAATCAGAATGAGACCCCACTGGGGTTGGTGCCACACAAGAATGTAGTAACAGACAGTCTGCCCAGATGAGCACAGGAACCTCCCTGACAATCTTCTAAGGGGTAGGGTTGTGAGGGGATACAAGAGGGGACATCTTTCAGACTGAGATGTGCACTCTGCTTTCTCTATCAGAGAGATTTATAATTTATAATTGTGCTCTCTTTATTTGCCTTTTTTAAAATCTACAAGACACCCAGGCTGAAATTATAGCAATTGCTGTTTGGATAAAGTTTCCCCTCCAAGACTTCTGCATTCTGTCCTGGAAACCTGGAACCACGAAATGGGACACCCATTTTTATGCTCAGCTTGTCCCTCACCGACAGGTCCTGCTGTGGGCTCTGCTCAGAAGCTGTTATCACCAGTGCCTGGGGAGAGCAGCTGCAGCAGACTTAGAGGCACCGCCCATCACCACCGGGGCTTGGCCAGTGGCACTGGTACCACCATCAGGCCTGGCTAGCAGCAATGGCAGCAGTAGCAATACTCAAGCTTGCAAAAGAGGAGCCTGACAGTGGCACCAGCCCAGAAGGTGATGAGAAGGGGTGAATGCATGAAATGGGCTGCTCCATGTCCACACTGGGAAACAGAGGGAAGAGAAAGTCATGAAGGACCCTGTCTGTGGGTGTGAGGAAAGGCCAATTTGTTGTGATTTATAAATTATTTTCTCTGTTGGTGTTATTAAAGTGACATTTAGCTACCTTTCAAAAATGACATTGGATGTTAAATTTGTTATTCTATTATTTTTAAGTGAGAAAAAAATTGTAAGTTAAAACCATCTCTTTTTAAATTAATGGGAGCTTGAGAGTGACAGTAGAATAAACTATTTTTATCATATCATTATGGCATGTGTCACTTGGTGGTGCTGTTATATACAGTCTTCCAAGTTCTTAGCCTACAAGCAAGTTTTGGACAGGCTGACACGTAAGTCTTGGGAAGCTGTGCTGGGTTGTCGTTAGTTTAGATTATACAAGGTTGGATACAGAGGCAGCTTGGGGAGAGAGGGAGCCGTGTGAGCAGCCGGAGAATTTGCTGTCTGCCTTGGGCTCTGATAAGAATACATTCTTGAGGCAGAGCTGCTCCCTGGGAACCAGACACTGGGTTGGGCTGAGATGCCTAAAAGAAGGATTGCCCTGCATGCTGTTTGACCATCTCATCCCAGGACTGGCGAATGTGTGCAAATAAAGCAAATTTACACTTAAGAGTATATCCGTATTCCACATCACCAATTTCTCTTCCACTGGAGAACTGATCTATAAGGCCCTGGACGTCTGTTGCCACTCAGCACAAGGGGGACACTGGGGTCAGTAGAGGACATTGGTGTTGGAATAAGGGGCAGCAGTATTAATAAATCGGTGGCAGTATCATCCCTTCCCCTGCTCCTGTGCCTGACAGGTGACCTGCATTTTCATTCTGAAAATGTGGCACCTGGCACGGGAGTTGGAATCTAACACACTGCAAGCCTAGAATGCTTCTCAGCCAGAGATTGCTCTCAAAGGGGGCAAAGGGAGATGCTGTGTGCCTGACTTTCTGCCAGGCTGACAATGAACCACACAGTAGAAGTCACATTAACATGTCCTGGGTACAGCTGGCCAGAAACTGGAATTCCCATTCCATGGGACATTCAGAAATTTAAAAAAATAATACTTCCAAAACAGAACAAAAATGAAATTTCAACATTGTTTGTGGAATGTGAATACTAAAGTTTTGTTTTGCTCAAGAGCTGGGAGACTGGAAGCCCTAGCTCGGGAGCAATCCATCTGGTGGGCTGCCCCAAAACCAAGGACCCTGGGAACCAGGAACACGGGAAGCCCTAAAGGTCCAGGCTGGCAAAGAGCTTCAAGTCTAGGAGCTGGACTCCCAGGCTCCCCATCAGTCTGCCAGGTGGGCTGCTAAGGAGCTGGGTGGGTGAGTCAGCAGGAACCCAGGCAGGTTTTGAAACCTGGCTGCCAGGCAGGGCTGTGTCAGAAACCTGTGTGGTTTCTGTCAGAATTTAGTCAAAAATCAATACGTGCCCACAGAACGTTCCAATTTAGACAAAATTTTCTAATTAAAAAATATTCCATTGGAAAATTTCCAACCAGGTCTAATAATAAGACTACTTGCAGAGTCAGGTACTGCTTGGCATGAGTAAGGGTGGCCCTTTTGTTTTTATTTGGGTATTGGCTTCTTGTGTAAGTTTCCCACATACTAGACATGTAGCAGCAACTGAAATAAGCCCCCAGAAGGGTGGTCATAAGTTCGTCTCAGGCTCTCCACTGCAATCAACCTTTCTATTCCCAAGAATGATGACAATCATTAATCAGTGGCACTGAGAAGGTAACATTTTCTTTGGTAAGGTCTTTACTGCTTTAGACAGCCACATGCACTCCTGGCATTGTCCCTAGACAAGCCTTGCTGGCGATATACAGTATATGTCTTGCTAGGAAAAGACTGTCTGAGAAAGCAGCTTGCTCCCCGGCTCCAATTCTAACACTTTGTAAACTTGGCAAGGCTACTGACACATGCTGGCAGGGCAGCAGGAATAACTGATGCCTGATAGATAGCCTCCTGCAAACTGCACTGCACATAAGCCCTGAGCTATTCTGCAAAAGGATGCCTTGGCCTGACTTCCTTACTTCTAACAGTTAACAGACTTCCCTACCGTTCATTGTTCAGGATCATCCTTGGCGGATCCAGGTTGGGGTTCTCCATGGACTCCATCTGAGGACAGCGTAGGAAGTAGTAGAGGGTATGGAGGGCATCAGGGGACCAGGTAATAGGCTGCTGTTGCCTGGTTTGCCGAATAGGGCTCATGCCGGGGTGGAGGGTGGTCAAACATTGCATGTGGTGCATTGCTCGCGATACCAAGTCACCTGCACAAAAGGGGACAGGAAAAAGCATTTCTGAATGTTCATCCAGACCCATCTGCTTATTTTCTCAGCTAAATAAAATCACTGGCAACTGAGAAAGCCTTCTTTGTGTTTAATTATTATTTACCCACTAAGCCAATAGGCAGGTCCTGGAGCTGCCATTTTCTAGTTTATTGCAGTGGTTCTCAACCTGTGGCCCAATTAGCACCGAGCTGCGGCCCATGTGACACCCTCAGGGCCACACTGGCAGTATTGGATGCAGCCCACACAACACATTGTGGACCAAATATGTGGCCCACAGTGGTAAATAGGTTGAGAACAATTGGTTTATTGCAATGGAAATTTTATTTCCTTTTAAATTCCTAACTATTAGACAATGGTGGAATTAAACTATTATCTAAGTTGCTAAACTTGCCCGTCATCAGAAATCGGTGTGATGACGTTCCATTATTTTTCTTTGCTATTTTAATGCTGTTTCTTTTCTTCTGAAGCGACATCCATGGGTTTCTTGCCTGCCTCTGGCTAATGAAATACATTTGTAAGATCATACCTCAGCACTGGGTTGGGAACATAATTTATGTAAGGGGACAGAGGCAGGGTCCATGTAAGTTGCTTGTTTTGGTTCTCCCTGTCCTCTACATGTTATGAGGCCAAATCAGTTCCCTACACTGGAGCTGAGGCCAGATCAGTTCCCTACATTGGAGCTGTCTGATCCCACCTAACTAGCCCTCAAGTCCCAACTTTCTGCTATGGTTCTTATGACAGAGAGAGGGAAAGTCCTAGCTGGAAGTCCCTTCTTGTTGGTGTCTGCTTCTTTTATCCTCCTCACTGTTCTATAGCTGAAGATTGCTCCCAAGGAGTAACAACATCCATCTCCCTTATTAAAGGGTCAGTCCTTATATTTCTATCTCTCTGATTTTCATAGACCTTGCTGGAAGTCTTTCTCTGATGCTGACAGAGGTCTAAACCCAAGGAGAAAGCATCCAGTTCCGTCCGAGCTGCTCAGTTCTTGGGGATTCTGAACCGTTATCAACCTTCCTGTGTCAATAATTGGAAGACTCCCTGACCAGGCAATGGGGAGGGGGAAAGTTTATGTTACACAGCTGACACTAAGAAGATACTAACCCTTCTCCCTCAGAACAGGAAGCTGTGGTGGGTTAGCACCTGCAGAGAGTACCTTTGGCTATATAAATCCTGAGTGTTCATTTGACACTTGCTTTAAACATAGCACACTCCACGTTACAAACACTACAGTAGCCTGACAGTAAAGGCCTCAAATGTTACAATTTACAGTAGTGGTATTCCTGTAGCACTAGTCTGAACCACTACTATAGAATACTATATATATATATATGCACAAGATTATTTTTTCCCTGGGAATCTTGTGTTGCTTTATGTTCTACAGTCCTCTAGAATCCTCACAGGAAATGTTCCTCCATTGTGTTCTATGGTTACAATTCTGGGAAAGGGCGGAATTGAAATAGCCACCAACACCAAGCTGGGTCTGAGATGGCGCCGTGAACTTAGCCACACAAAATGTGAATTCACCCCCACCCCAACTCCCAGTGCAGTTCTTAGGATGTCCTTAGGCTAATCCACTTAAGTCTAACAGAAAAAAGACCAAGTTTACTACGATGCCTCCAGCTGAACACTTTAGGGATTGATATTACACATGCTGGGGAAACATATGGCTACTGTATGTCTGAGCATTATGGAGTTATTAGTGAGTCAGATCGATGGGGTGTTAAAAACTTACTTTGCAACGTGAAGCTGTGCACTCATTCGTTGCATAGTAAATTCATTTTACAAGTAGACTCCAGAGAGGAAAAAACCTCCTAATGTCTCCGCCTTTCCATTTCTGCAGCTCCTGAATCTTTCCCTAAGACCCAAACATTCTTACAAGAGTCCTATGCATCTTCTAGTTTTGGTGCTAATTCGGAATCCCACATGATCAGAAAAGAAATGCATCTGGAACTCAGTTTTTCAGCAAAGAATAACATCCCACTCCCTACTTCTTTGGCAACCTCCAGACCATATTTTAAAATCAGTAGGTGACTATATCAGGACATCCATTCACTAGACATAATGACTAAGCTGGCCAAAGCAGCGACTAGGAAAGAGGGAGAGGAAGCTGTGTTCAATCATGGGTCCATGCTACAAATGCTCCCTTGTGTTCCAGCATAAATAGAGGTGTGTTAAAAGAATTTGAAAAACCTCAAATTAAGGCAAGTTGCAAAATAAATGGTGAAACCACAAGCTCTGGGCCTGGCCAGCCCCTGATATTCATTAGCCTTTGGATGATGGGGATTGGGACAGTGGTGCCAGCAGAAATTTTGCAAGGAAAACCAGGCCAGGAAAACACAAATCATTTTGGTTTATTTTAAAGCGGCACTGTCAAGTAGTTTAGGCCCAAAATCTGGGGTTTGTTCACAAAAAAGAGATTTACCAAATTGATTATATCAGAAGCATTCTCAGGATTTTCCTTCTTCCCATTTTTATATTTTCAATTAAAACAAAAAACTTTCCCCTAAAGCATCTACTAGAGTACAACAACTAGAAAGTGAAGTTGTGACCATTTGACTAACTGCTGTTACTCTGGTGCTCTGACATTAGGCTGATGAAAGCCATTTAAGCACCCACATAGCTAGAAACAGATCTTTTACCAGCACTGAATTCACTAAAACAAAGAATAAAATGCTGGAAGAGGGACATTTTATGCACAAATTAAGCATAAAACATCCTAATGGCATAATCCGATTTCCACAAACAGCTCCCTAAAACAATTACATTTTACATAACATGGAACCAATGCCACTCATGCTGAAGCCAATGACAAAACTGCCATTGACTTCAATAGCAGCAGGCCTCATATTTTGTTTAAACAAACGATCAGTTACAGCTGAAACTCACTTAGTTCTGAGATGCTTCCAACGCAAGTCGCCAAGAGAGACTGTTCCAAGGTTCGGAGCTCCAGCTGGGCATAAGCATCTGCCCGTCCATCGCTGCTTATGGAGCCATCATTGTAGGGGCTGAAGTAGGCAGGCAGAGACAGCACACCTGGGGAGAGCAGAGAACAGGCCTGTTGCAAGTGAAATTGCAGGGGCAGGGGAATACTCCACCATTCAGGGATGGATGGAAATACTGAAAGCACCGATTTCTGTTTGTAGCCGTGACTGAGGAATGCAACACATGCTGCTCATTCAGCCACAGAGCTCAGAAGGTCTGTGGAACCAATTAGTGCTGTTGATTGGCAGAAGCAGAGCAGCTGGGCTCTAGGGAGCAAATGCAGATACTGTTTGCAGCCTGTAAATGCTGGAAACAAAGAGTTTGTAAAATTATTTTCTTGTAAAATTACAATAAAAGCTGTGGAGAGTCTAAAGAAGCCTTTAAAGATAGGTCTATACAGTAAAAAAATTATCCCACAGTTGGTGAGTTCCAGAGTTTGGGTCAACCGACTGGCTTGCATTTCAGGGCCAAAAATAGCAGTGAAGATGTTTGGGCTTGGGCTCCAAAGCCCTCCCCCATTGCTGGGTTTCAGAGCCCAGGCTCTCAACTTAGCATCTACTCTGCTATGTTTAGCCCCGCAGCGCAAGTCCAAGTCAGTTGAACCAGGCTCTGATCCTCACTGCTGTGGGTCTTTTATTTATTTAGCTATGTAGACATACCCTAAAACTGTATATGCAAAAATGAGATTGTGTGCCCACAGGCTGAACTTGCATAGTTGTAATCAGATCGTTGGATGCAATGACCTGATTTTTAGGATTGCTGAGCATAATTGCCAAGCCCAGCTGAAGTGAATGGGAACTGAAGATTCTCAGCACCTCTGAAAACGAGGCCATTAATGATCTCATTTGGGCATCTGACAACAGACAGTTTTGAATGCATACGTTTAGATTTTTTGTGCGTGTGAACATTTGGGCATGTAAAATTACTTTGGAAGCTGATTTTGAAAAACTTGCCCATAAAAGCATTTATTTGCATTTCTACAAATGACCCAAATAGGAAGTTCGATTGGAAACACTTCTCTCTCTCTCTCTCTCTCTCTCTCTCACACACACACACACACACACACACAGTCTCTTCTCTCTCTCTCTGGCTAAGCATGTTTTTAAAAACGTTTCACTTTCTTCACAAGAGCACTGATGTAAAATGACTAGTTGTGTCAATAACAAAAGCAATTTATATAGTGGTGATCAGAACCCACAATCTGCCTTGTGTATCACTTCACAGTTCTTCCTTTGTCTATAACAAAACAGAGACAAATTGGGTGAGAGTTTGGTGCGACTAGAAGTGAAGGGTGTGAGTACTGTTTAGAGCCTGTCATAATGTCAGCAGGCACTGAGGCCTTGGCTACACTGGTGCTTTACAGTGCTGCAACTTTCTTGCTCAGGGGTGTGAAAAAACACCCCCCTGAGCGCTGCAAGATACAGTGCTGGAAATCGCCAGTGTAAACAGTGACCGCTGTAAGCTAATCCCCATGGGGAGGTGATGTACCTGCAGCGCTGGGAGAGGTGCGACCACACTCGCTGCTGTGGGAGTGGTCCCGCAGCAGCGCTGTACAGCTGCAAGTGTAGCCATACCCTGAGCGAGTTTATGCAGGCAACTCAACCATTGCACTAGAATCCTGATGTGCAGCAGCTCCCATAATTCCACTCCTAGATCCATCACACAACTCCATCAATGTATCTCAACCCAAACCTGCTGAATTCCTTGCTATTCCAGACCTGGGACCGCATACACTTCTCTGCCAGCGCACCTCAATCTTGATCTGTGGCACCCTAAGCTATTCAGTCTTTTTTTCCCACACAGCTCTGCTAATGCAATACTCCTACTGTTCCAGTCCTAGGTGTAGAGAGTACTTACTTCATTCTAAATCTGCAGCCACCTCCTGTCATGTCAGTCCCCCGCCTCCCCATCAAGCAGATAATTGCCAATTAACCTGCACCACATTGGGAGATCTTTGTTACTTCGTCTTGATGTTTTCTTTTGAGATTTTATACAGAATTGATCTCTCCCTCCCTCTCCCATTCAGCGGGACACATCCTCTTCACATCCTGCTCAGTAACACAGCCAATGATTGCATCAAAAACTTCCTGCACATTCTGAGGATAAGGGAATGATTTATCCTGCTGTGTCTCTGCACTGTACATCACTATTAGCTAACGCAGAAAATCCTGCCAATGGTCTCTAACCTGAATAATTAGGAAGCTCAAGTTCTAAGAATTAATAGGAGCAACATATGCAAACTGGAAGTGCTCTCTCACTACACTGCACTCCTACACAGCACTACACACTACCCCTATACAGAGCATGAGCCCACTTCCTTTTTCCATGTTAATCCTATGAAAGGACATTTAAAGGCATATGGATTGAATTTACAGCAGTGGGAGAAGGAAAATGGGCTGATTTGTTAAAAGTTTCACATGGAGCACATAACTCTACGAAGGTGGAAACAGAAATGGGCAGTTACATTAATACAGGGTTCTCAAACTGGGGGTCGGGACCCCTCAGGGAGTCATGAGGTTCTTACATGGGAGGTTGTGAGCTGTTAGTCTCCATACCAAACCCCGCTTTGCCTCCAGCATTTATAACGGTGTTAAATATGTAAAAAAGTGTTTTTAATGTATTAGGGGGGTACCACACAGAAGCTTGCTATGTGAAAGGAGTCACCAGTACAAAAGTTGGAGAACCACTGCATTCATAAAACAAGTGGGGCCAAAAAACAAAAAAAGCTTTCAGTGCAGATCATACATCCCCCCTTTTGCTTCCTCCCTCAACGGTTTCAACGGAAAGTTGGTTTGTTTGTTTGTTTTAATTACAAATAAAGATTTTCTAGAATGATTTAAGCTGGGCAGACAAATCAAGCAAATTTTCTTAGCTTTTCAGGTTATGGCTTGGCAGTTGTGGGTAGTCAGAAATAAAAGTGATTTATTCACTGGGAAAAGTCACTCATATCTGCCCACAAAGGATAGTAGTATTAGAGGGCAAAATATTTAGGGTCTAATGCTTCCACTGGCTGGGAGAGAGATAAGCCTGTTACTTAAGTGGGAGATGAGAATGAAATTAAGTCCTTAAGGCCTGATCCACAACCCACTGATGTCTGGGGGGGTATTCCATTGATATAAATGGGTTTGGGATCAGGCCCTTAAGACACAGCAATAGCATTTATAAAGTGTTTTTCCTGTTAATCTAGCAGTGTGTGCGTTTTTCACCACTGAAGGGTACTGAGTCTCTGACTGAGTCCTAAGAACCATCCCCTTTCCCCCTTGTAGCCTCCCCTTTCTGCAAGGCTCCACAGCATAATAGCCATCCTTCTGAAAGAGGACTGGAGAGAGCTTCCTGTGTAGCACATCAGCACCCTTTCTTAACTGGCCAGAGTAATACATCCCATTCCCCCAGCAAGCAACAAGCATCTGAAACACTTGGTGGCCTGGCTGAAGGAAGCAAAAGGCCAGAAGCCAACTTCAACATAAACAACTGCAATTCCATTGACATGAATCTCCTATATTTGTTGCCATATAGGGCCCGTGATACACATGTGAGCAATTCTGATTCTCTTCATTAGAGAGCAGTGCACACATGTACCCGTCTTTCATAAGGATCTTATTTTTACTCATTACTGCATTTCACATTCACTGCATTCTTTCTTGGAGATGAATGGGCCCTGTAGTGGAGAGAAAGAGCACTCTTGCTCATAACTTTTCAAGAGACTAACAGGAGTGACTGACTGTGCGGCAAGAGTACAATATTCGCCACAGCTTGTTTTACACCCTACTTTAGTGTGCTAATTTTGGTACTACTTCTGTAGTCCCCATCACTTCATGGGAGGTAGGGAAGTACTGTTAGCCTCACTTTGCAGATGAGGAACAGAGTCTCAGATGGATCAGTAGCCACACTGAGTCCATTAGGGTTGGACTCGTAACGGAACCAAATCTGATCTTGTGTCTTTTAACCTACAAGAGTCAAACATGCATGATGGATAGAGTCAACTGCACTGCAACACATTATTCTGACTGCAGATATCAGAAATGTTCTGTAGCAGAGATAACAACACAGTCCCACCTAGAAGTGGAATAATTTTCTGAAATGGTGTAAATTTGACAAAAAAGTAGAAACTCAGACAGATGCTTCACTTCACTTCTCAGAGTTGTCAGGGGCGGCTCTAGGGATTTTGCCGCCCCAAGCATGGCAGGCAGGCTGCCTCTGGAGGTTTGCCTGCGAAGGGTCTGCTGGTCCCACGGCTTCGGCGGACCTCCTGCAGGCAAGCCACCGGAGGCAGCCTGCCTACTGCCCTCGCTGCGCCGGCAGAGCACCCCCTGCAGCTTGCCGCGTCAAGCACACGCTTGGTGTGCTGGGGCCTGGAGCTGCCCCTGAGAGTTATGGATAATGTATAAATCTCACTCTGAGCTGGAGATGCTGATGGTGATTCTGATTTGGTAATGTCACATGCTTTTATGTCACACTGGGATATGTTATTATAACTGCGAACACCTTACTAACCTTACTTTTGTATCATGACTTTGTAAAGGTGGGAGTGGAGCATATTCTTAGTGGTTAGAAAAGGAGTTAAGAGTGGCTGTGCCACTGACTGACTGACCAACCTTGGGCAACTGGCATTGCCTCTCTGTGCCTCAGTTTCCTCATCTATAAAATGGGGCTAATTATGTTTACTGATGTTAGAGTAGTGCTATAAATCTTAATTAATATTAGTAAAAGTGTTTTGAGATGTGCAGATAAAAGATACTATAAAAATGCAAAATATTAAGTGTAAATTGTTCTGATCGAATTTGTAGGGCCTGTTTAGGAATTTAGATTTGGCTTTATATATTTTTATTTATGGTTATATTGATATTGATCAAGGCTAACTAAATAAGCAAAATATAACTCAATTAGATTAATTCGTGCCTGAACATTCTCTTTTTACTTGCAATCTGGGAGTAAAACTACAGTTGACATGGATTTCAAGGGTATATTTCCCCCACAAAACAACAACCAAAGCAACCTTTAATTACTATGCTGCAAAGATCCATGAACAGCACACTTTGTTGTCTAGAAAATATTTTTATCTTGTATGGGTTATGTTGTGCGACTCTCATCCATTCCTGACCAGGAGCTGGTATTCTGGCCACAAAATTATGTATATATTTTTATTGCCAAAGAGATTAAGGAGCTAATCCAACTCCCAATGAAGTCAACATAAGTCTTTCTACTGATTTCAGTGTGGGATGGATCAGGCCTTAAAATCACAACAATTTAAGCAGCAACCTTTTCTGAGATTACTGGGAGGTAGCAGTACATACAGCAGCCCAACTGGAAGCACCTTCATAATTCTGTGATCAAGGAAACGTTTAACAACAGGAATTAGTTTCTGGTATTTCCATAGCTTTTGCAATAGCAGTTGGGAATAAAGTAAGGTTTATTCTACTTCACTTAATACATAAAATCTGTTCCAGGGCTCTTAAAAGGCAGTTACTGGGTGAAGTTCCAGTAAGCAGTTCTTCAGAATGGAACTATTCTGCTAGCCTGAAGGTTTTTGAACTGTTGTCTGTAATCTGATGCTTTTTAAGAGCAACTGAAAAATGCTTCTGCTATCTGAGTTGGGTCAAGGGACCAAAACAAAACAAAACAAAACCCGTTCATACCATTCGACGTCTTGTTGCTTTTAGTGGTGCAGGGGGAATACTGTTATGGCTGGTGGGCTGCCACTTCCCAAGCAAGCTGGTCATGCAACTCTGCAGTTTCCACCTGATGTGGTGTTTGGTTCAAGCTCAAAGTTCAGTCAGATTTGTCAAAAGGTTTGAGAACTTTGCGAGTGACTCTTGGGCTGAGTTTTGAGTGAAGCTGGGATCATTTACTGTTTGGCATCAAAATCACATGACAATTATGATTTGGGATCAAAAGAAGGTGAACTAGGAGGTTTTGACTGGATTTTGTTTGGAGGTTTCAGGCTAGAGGGATGAAAACCCATGTCCATGACATTTTATCTGTATGTTGTTACGCTTTCTGGGTTGTTTGCATGTGATGTTTATGGAAAAGGACCCTCCAATGGGAAGATTTTCACTGTGTTTTCTAGACTTCACAGCACTTTAAAGCAGTTGGTACAGAAATCTGCTGTAATCTAAATCGTTCGCATTGGAGGACAGCTTCGTGACTACTTTGTCAGCTCTTTGAGGTCTTCCAAATGGTTACATGATGTTTAGAGGTTAAGAGGTGGCTTCTCAGAAGTGGTAAAGAGCCAGTGAGACTGGTTTGAAAAGCAATGGAATTTTGCCATCTGGGATTTCTTGTAGAGATTGCACAGGGCACTAACTCTATATGAAAGGTGTGACAAAGTCTAAAGAACTTGGTTCAGGATATATTAGGCTACAGAACACAGATATCGCTATCCCACAGGGCATATGTTGGGGAGTATGGCGAGAAGGAGAGGGTTACGTGTTGCGCTTTTACTTGTTTTTAGATAAAACCAATAAAATTACATATGTTTTAAATATCTTTCCTCTGGGCAGAACAAAAATAACCTCTTTGGAACAAAGACAGTCTTTTTGTTCAGTTTGTACAATGCCTAGTACAGTGGGATTCATGACTTCCTAGATATTACCATAACATGAACAAACAAAATAAACACGAGACAAAGATCCATTTCAGGAAATTAAACCTAAAGATGAATTTTTGACAGCTCTGGGAGCACTCACTAGATTCAGGATCATATTTAGCCATTTACCTATCCTTAATCATGATACATTTTGTATGAGTCACATATGCACCAAACAAAAAATGTAAATAATACATAGGATCCATCAAGAGGATCAAAAACAAGAAAGAAAAATGTCTTCTGTCAAGGGCATCAAGACAATTTTGCAATATATGGCTTATGATTAGTTCCATGTGGAACATTTACAGAGGTCAAATGTTACCTGAATCCAATAGGCTTGTAGAAGTAACATTTTAGAGACAGAAGAGTGAACTCCTGGCCCCACTGAAGTTGGTGGCAAGACTCCCATTGATTTCAATGGGGCCAGGATTTCACGTAGGAAATCAAAAAGATTCTAATCCAGTGGTGGGCAACCTGCAGCCTTTCAGGATAATCCGCTGGCATGCTGCGAGACAGTTTATTTACATTGACCGTCTGCAGGCACACCCGCCTGCAGCTCCCAATGGCTGTGGTTTGCTGTTCCCGGCCAATGGGAGCTGTGGGAAGAGGCAACCAGCCTGCACCACTTCCCACAGCTCCCAGTGGCCAGAAATGGCAAACTGCAGCCAATGGGAGCTGCGGGGGGCTGTGCCTGCGGACGGTCAATGTAAATAAACTGTCTTGCAGCCACAGTGGATTACACTGATGGACCGCAGATTGCCCACCACTGCTCTAATCCAATTGCAACTCTAATTAGCCATATTGGAGTTTGGGTGGGACACAAAGACCGATGTCCTTTTTCTATAAAAAGTGCCATAAATCTTAAACACCATGAGTGGTGAGGGACTCCATTAATTTCTGTCTCACACTGCAATGCCATGCTACACTGATTCAGAACTAACGGAGAACAAAGAGCACCACCTACCAAGTCAATGCCATATCCTGGAGCCCCTTGTTTTTCTCCTTGGCAGGCTCTCATCCAAGTACTATGAAAGCTCAAGTCAGCTTGGTTTTATGAAATCTGACATCATCACAGCCATATTCTACTATTCCTTCTGATAGAAGAGTACACCAAAGAAAACCAGCCAGCCAAAGTGTTCCTCCCATAACATACAAATGTAAACATGTCATGTTCTGAGATCAGGTACAGTCATGTATCACCCTGCTAGGAAGACAGGAGTTGGGAAAGAAGCATGTGATGGGAGAAGAGTCCTTATAATTGATAACTAATGGAAAAGTAACAGTTTTGCATGAAGTGATTACAAAGCAGATGGGCACATCATTCAGTGGGGCTCTGTCAGCAGTAAGAGGAATCAAAAGCAGTCAGATGTATGAGCATCCACATTTAACAATCATACCTTAATTCAAAACAAATGGGAGGAAGGAGACGGGGGAAGGGAGAGAAAGGCTTAACCACTAAGACAGAAGAGTCCCCAAATTATTTACAAGTGCTCAGTGGTGCACAGTTTAAGAGCCACTGTCTTAGCTGTTCAGCTCCGGAAACTGCTGGGCACAAATCAGCTCAGTTCACACACACGCACATTAAAATGAGTTTTGTGGTCTCAGACTGATTGTTTGTGGTCATCTTTGCACACCAAGCCCCTCACATATATACATAATCTGGCACAACTGGCAGCCTCTTCTGAGGGACAGCCAGGGCTCCATGTGACACACCAGTCAGGACTGTCGTGCACAAGCATAGCCAGGAGTGGGAGAGTAGGGGGTGCTGTAGTCAGGACACTTGTAGAGATTAGAGGATAGAGATTTGGGGGCTGGTCTAAAATAGCAGAAGTGCAGGTCAGGATTTAGGGGTGATGGCTGGGGTGAGGGGTTGGTGCCAAGACTAGAATAGTTATGGGTGTTGAAAGTCATGACTGTTTGGCAGGGGAGCGTGCGGAAACTTTTACAGTGCCCATCAGTACTACATTTAGCTCGAGGCAGAGCTGACAGTCTCTCAGTTTCATGAGTGGAACATACTTTGTGTCCTAATGCACGCATCAAAGACTAATACTGGCAGCCAAAGTTTGTCTGGGCTTAAGTAACATTATCAAGGGCCAGCATTGTCTTCTAGAAAACAATCTGGCCATTATTAGCAAAATATCAACAGGCATCATATGGCTCAAGCATAAAGGTGATCCAAAACAGCAGGCTTAAGGACACCCTGAAAGTCCATTATCTCTCTGCAATAACCTGGTTTATCAGCCCCAATATTCCATAAATATGTGGAACAAAGTGTACAGATTCTGCAGCTCTAGGTGAGCTATTACAGTAACATTTGGTGTACATTATGGTACAGAAAACGTGTAAGGCCACAGTCAGTCAGCATAAATCCTTAAATGCCTGGGTAATATCACGGAACTTGTGACAGTATACCCCATAAGGCTTTATGGGGGGGTGCTTATAAATGTATGTATGATATAACTGGAATAGGGTTTTGCTACATATGCCATGTAACGTATCTATGTAAAGGTTATGACCTACTGGTTATGTTCATCCTAGCTGTATGCAGGCACCATTTGTGTGTTCAAAGTTATGAACATTGGCTGTATAATTGCTTGATTTCTAAGTAGCCTTAGTTAGAACATTTGGTCACTCCTTGGGAAAGGAATGTGCTCAATCAGGAAGCATTTAACAGACAAAAGAGCCTGGAAGACTCCAATCCACATAAGAAGTCTACCTGAGGACATTCAAGGTAGCATGTGGGTAATGGCTGCTGCCTGCAAGTCCTGAGTCATGCATGGGCATGTGACTTGCCCATGTGATCCAAATCTCCATTTTGTGACTGGATTCTACACAGGGTGAGGAGGGGGTCTCCACCCACAAGAGAGAGTCTATTTAAACCCCTGGGAGACCCCTCCATTTTGTCTTCAGCTGGCTAAAGAAGGAGCCTCTCCACCCCCCAGGATACTTAAAGGAAACTGGAACAAAGGACAGTAACTACAGGGGGTGTGAGTGATTGCTGGACCCAGGCTAAAAGGAGATTAGCCTGTAAAAGGGAGCATTCTGGAACTGGTGAGGATCTTATCTGTATTTAGTTTGATTAGACATAGATTTGCGCATTTTATTTTATTTTGCTTGGTAACTTACTTTGTTCTGTCTGTTACTACTTGGAACCACTTAAATCCTACTTTCTGTATTTAATAAAATCACTTTTTACTTATTAATTAACTCAGAGTATGTATTAATACCTGGGGGAGCAAACAACTGTGCATCTCTCTCTAACAGTGTTAAGAGGGTGGATAATTTATGAGTTGATCCTGCATAAGCTTTATGCAGGGTAAAACGGATTTATTTGGGTTTAGACCCCATTGGGAGTTGGGCATCTGGGTGCTAAAGACAAGCACGCTTCTGTGAGCTGTTTTCAGGTAAACCTGCAGCTTTGGGGCAGGTATTTCAGACTCTGGGTCTTTGTTGAAGTAGACAAGAGTGTCTGGCTCAGCAAGACAGGGTGCTGAAGTCCTGAGCTGGCAGGGAAAACAGGGATAGAAGTAGTCTTGGCACATCGGTTGGCGGCTCCCAAGGGGGTTTCTGTGATCCAACCTGTCACAGAACTAAGCATGCTTTCTATTAATACTGGACCATCATAAACACTAACAGTTTTTTATTTCACTCATCCTTGAAATACAATCATCTCTGGGGTGGAACATGGCTGCCATGCTACATCAGCAACAAATAAATGTTCTGGGAAAGGGAGGTGACCGTTGAAAATGCTGGGGCTGGGGTGGAGGTGGGAAGTATAGGTATGATATTGGAAGTTGCATGGTGTGGCTGGGACAAATGGCTTTCCAGATGATCAAGAGTGGATAGAGACTCTTTTTTACATCGTATTCAAAACTTGACATGAAGATGGCAGAAGAGCAGCACACTACCAACAAACATAGCAACAGAGCATTGGTTATTGACTCAGAGAGAAGCATGCTACTTAATCAATCACCAGTCCTACTTCCCACACCACGGTGAGTTTTCCTTGGAGGTCTCCTGTCCAGCCACTGACCTGGCTTGATCCCAGTTGCTTAATTTTACATAATCTGATGAACTCGTATCCTGAGCTGGTATTTTAAAGGATACTGGGAAACCAGGTAAGTTTCCATAAAGTTCATCATAAACATACTTTGCAATCTAGAGCAGTCAAAATAGGCTAATAGAAAGTTAAGAACCACTAGGAAAAGGATAGATCGGGGTCAGCAACCTTTCAGAAGTGGTGTGCCGAGTTTTAGTTTATTCATTCTAATTTAAGGTTTCGTGTGCCGGTAATACATTTTAACGTTTTTAGAAGGTCTCTCTGCATAAGTCTATAAAATATTGTTGTAAACAAGTTTTTTAAAATATTTAAGAAGCTTAATTTATAATTAAATTAAAATGCAGATCTTATAAGTTTAGTGCTGTGGTTCTTAACCTGGGGTGCACACACCCCCTGGGGCAGGGCCGGTACAAGGATATTTTGCGCTTTAGGCGAAACTTCCACCTTGCGGGACTCCCCTGCACATCGGTTCATTGAGGGGCAAATCCCAATGAGCCTTTATAAACCCAGGGGCTGCTTCCCAGACCAGGTTCCCCCCTCCCTGCCCCCTGAACTCCCCTGGAGGGTGCACAGCCCCCCCGTGAGCCCTCCCTACCCCACCCATGTCCCCACCCCAAGTCCACTCACTGGTTTTACCAGGCTTGGGCTGCTGCAGCAGCTCGGCAGGGAGAAGCCGCCTGCTGGAGGCACCGGAGAGCCAGAGCATCCTGCTTATGGTAGCGGCGAGCCCCAGCCATGGAGGAGCCAGAGCAGTGCAGGGGGGCAGCTCTAGCGGGGAGCAGCTGTAACTCCCCTGCCCCTCCTGCTCAGGCTGCGGCCCAGCACCCCCTCTAGGGGCTCCTGCAGGCTATAGTGGATGTATGCGGGCGCCAGCCCCCATGCGCTCCCCGGCTCTCCCCTCGCCTAGGGCTACCATTTTTCAACAATCAAAAAAGACGGTAGAGCCCTGCCCTAGCCCTACCCCGCCCCCATCCACTCCCTCCCATTTCCCACCCTGATTGCCTCCAACCCCCCCCCCCGCTCCTTGTCCCCTGACTGCCCCCTCCTAGGACCCTTGCCCCTAACTGCCCCCCAGAACCCTACCCCATACCTGAGCCTCCCTGCTCCTTGTCCCCTGATTGCCCCCTCCTGAGACCCTCCCACCCTAACTGCCCCCCTAGGACCTTACCCCCTACCTGTCCCCTGACTGCCCCAACCCTTATCCAGACAGACCCCTGGGGACTCCCATGCCCCATCCAACCACTCCCCGCCTCCCTGACAGGACCCTCAGAACTCCCGACCCATCCAACTCCCCCTGCTCCTTGCCTGCCCCAACCCCTCTCCACACCCCTGCCTCCTGACAGGACCCCAGAACTCCCAACACATCCAATCCTCCCCCTGCTCCCTGACTGCTCCCCAGGACTCCCCTTACCATGCCCATTCCAGTCAGATGATGGCTCCACATGGAGTGCTGAGGCAGCAGGAGGGGGAAGCTGTGGGAGGGGCAGCGGAGGCGGTGGCTCACACTTCTGGGAGCCGCAGAACCCAAGCACAGTGAGGGGGATTCTGGGGGGCACGCCTGCTCAGGCTGTGTCCCGGTGCCCCCCGCGGGGGGTACTCCTGCAGTGGATGCATGCGGGCGGCAGTCCCCATGCGCCCCCTGGCTCCCCCCACGTCGCACTCGGGCTCTGCGGCTCCTGGGAGTGTGAGCCACTGCCCCCGCCCCTCCCACAGCAGGCTCAGGGCCCCGCGTCCCGGCGGCTCACACTCTCAGGAACTGAAGAACCCGAGCACGGTGAGGGGGAAGCCAGGGGTGCGCCTGCCGCTGCTCTGGGGTCCCGGCCACTGGCCCCGCTCAGCCTCTGCTGGCGTGGGGTTCCGTTCACTCAGCAGACCACACGCTGTGTGGAGCCAGCGGCCAGGATCCCGGCTGGCAGCTGTGTGCCAGGCAAAATTGGTTCGCATGCCGTAGGTTGCCAACCCCTGGGATAGATAATAAAACAGAAAATATAATAATGCCTCTATACAAATCCATAGTATGCCCACTCCTTGAATACTGCGTGTGCAGTTTCAGTCATCTCCAGCTCAAAACACACACATTAGAATTGGAAAAGGTACAGAAAAGGGCAACAAAAATGATCAGGGGTATGTAACAGCTTCCATATGTGGAGAGATTAGAAAGACAGGGACCGTGAAGTTTAGAAAAGAGATGACTAAGTGGGGATATGCTAGAGGTCTATAAAATCATGACTAGTGTGGTGAAAATGAATAGGGAAGGTGTGACAGGGTGGAGCACAGAAACCCCTTTAGGACTGCCATCCAATGTGCCTAGACCACCTCTGTACCCATTTTCCCTGACAGCTTGGGACGTCAGTACCTTGTCTTGTTTGAGCCAGACACGCTTGCCTGCTGCAAACACAGAGCCAAGTCTGAACAACATCCCCCACAAGCTGCAGGCTTAACTGAAAACAGCTTAAGAAGTGCTCCTGTCTCCAGCACTCACGGTACCCAACTCCCAATGGGTCCAAACCCCAAATAAATCCGTTTTACCCTGCATAAAGTTTATACAGGGTAAACTCATAAATTGTTCGCCCTCTATAAAACTGATAGAGAGAGATGCACAGCTGTTTGCTTTCTCTCCCTCCCCCCGGTATTAATACTTACTTTGGGTTAATTAATAAGTAAAAAGTGATTTTAATAAATATAAAAAGTAGGATTTAAGTGGTTCCAAGTAATAACAGACAGAACAAAGTGAATTACCAAGCAAAATAAAATAAAACACACAAGTCTAAGCCTAATACAGTAAGAAACTAAATGCTGGTAAATCTCACCCTCAGAGATGTTCCAATAAGCCTCTTTTACTGACTAGACTTCCTCCTAGTCTGGGTCCAGCAATCACTCACATCCCTGTAGTTACAGTCCTTTGTTCCAGTTTCTTTCAGGCATCTCTTTGGGGTGGAGAGGCTATCTTTTGTGCCAGCTGAAGACAAAATGAAGGGGTTTCCCCAGGGACTTATACAGACGCTCCCTGACTTACGCAAGTGTTCCATTCCGGAACGCCTTGCATAACTCGAATTTTGCATAAGTCAGAAACGTATCTCTGACCATTACGCAAAAAACAAAACAAAACAAACAACTCTCTTATTTCTATCTTACGGAACTTTTTCCGTAAGTGAGGACTTGCATAAATCAGGTCTTGCATAACCCGGGGAGCATCTGTATAGTCTCTCTCTTGTGGGTGGAAACCCCTTCCCCTCTCCTATGCATCCAGCTCCAAGATGGCATCTTGGAGTCACATGGGCAAGTCACATGTCCATGCATGATTCAGTTCCTTACAGACCAATGCCACATTCCCAGGAAAGCTCAGATGTGGACTGGCATCTCTCAAAGTTCATTGTTAGCTTAAATGTTTCTTGACTGGGCACTTACTGAGAATAGTCTTTTCTTAAGAAGCTGACCAACTGCTTCACTGAGACTACTTAAAATCAAACAAGTACATAGCCAATATTCATAACTTCGAATACAAAACTGATACATGCATACAAACAGGATGAATATATTCAGTAGATCTTAACCTTTGCAGAGATCATGCATGGACATGTGACTTGCCCATGTGACTCCACGATACATGGCATATCCAGCATAAAACATATTCCAGTTATGTCATATTTACACTCATAAGCATACTTCTATAAAGCATTATGGGGTGCAACGTCACAGAAGGTGTTATTTACCCCTTCACATAACACAAGAACGAGGGGTCACCCAATGAAATTAATAGGCAGCAGATTTAAAACAAAAGAAAGTATTTCTTCACACAACGCACAGTCAACCTGTGGAACTCATGGCCCAAGGGATGTTGTGAAGGCCAGCATATAACTGGGCTCAAAAAAGAATTAGATGAGTTCAGTAGCTAAGATAGTCAGGGACACAACCCCATGCTCTGGGTGTCCTGAAATCTCTGACTGCCAGAAGCTGGGGCAGGAAGACAGGAGATGGATCACTCAATAACTGCCCTGTTCTGTTCATTCCCTCTAAAGCATCTGGCTCTGGCCACTGTCAGAAGGCAGGATACTGGGCTAGATGGACCATTGGTCTGAGTCAGTATGGCATTCTTATGTTATTTCACCTGAAGCTCTCAGTGCTGTGGCAGGAGGGCCACTATCATTACCTCAATATCATAGATGGGGAAACAAAGACATAAAAGAGCCAAAGTGAGTTTTCCAAGCTCACAGAAGGAGTTAGTGCCAGATCTCTGCACTGCCCTCATCTCCCCATTTAGAACACTTTATTAGACCAAATTTCCTGATATTGAATCATTGTTCTATTATCAACTAGCCCAGGTTTTAAATAAGTGGTATGGCTGTGTTTTAACTTGGGTCTGGAAAACTATGCTTACTGTTTTACAGGCTATGATGAAGTCATTTGAAAATGTGGTCTTTGGTGTCACTAAAAAGAGACAGAGGAACTTTAATATTTTCCCTGAATTTCTAGAAATGTAAATTCCTTGTAGTGCAACCATTGCAGCTACTTGAAAAGAATCCAATGTGTTGTGGGTGCTAAAACACCATGCTCAACCAACACAATCTCCAAGCGTAGGGCCATTCTCTCTAAGATCACCAGCATGCATGGCATCAGAATTTCCATGTGGAATCTAAGGGTATAATAGGACCCTGCAGCTCGGCAGTAACAGTAGGTTTTGGAATGAACCCTCTGTGCTTTTACAAACTTCTGTTTTCAGATTCCATTTAGAAAGAGCAAACCCTCTACAGAGCTGTAAATATCACATCGACAAAGTGAGAGAAGCTTTATGAGGCACAGTATAATTTGCCACAAGCCTTCTGGAAGAAGTGAAGAAAACAGACTCATTTGCCAACAGTGAGTGCTGTCTAATGGGTAGAGAAGGAGACTTGGGCCACGTCTAGACTACGCGCCGGATCGGCGCGTTAAAATCAATTGCTCGGGGATCGAAATATCGCGTCTCGTCTGGACGCGATATCTCGATCCCAGAGCGTGCTTAGATCGATTCCGGAACTCCAGCTAGATGACCGGACTTCCGGATTCAACACAGCGAGCCGCGCGGATCGATCCCGCGCGGTGATGACGGGTGAGTAAATCCATTTTAGATATTCGATTTCAGCTACGCTATTCTCGTAGCTGAAATTGCGTATCTAAAATCGATTTAATCTCGTAGTGTAGACCTGGCCTTGGTGTTATGCTGCCAAGGTTCTATTTCCAGATCTGACACTGACTTGCTGTGTGACTTGGCCAACTTACTAGATCTCCCTTTTTCTCAGTTCACTTAACTGTAAAATGGGAATAATACTTTCTTCCCCTCCAGGGTGATTTGACAGAAGCGGCTTTCTTAAATTATCTTGTCATCTAACTTCTTCACTCATTCAGAATCATACACATACATCTCAGTAATGTCTCTTTATCCAATATGTACTGACAGTAATTTTCTTATGGTCCTTTTTTAGTTAATAACATTAGCATCCTTCATTCAGTTTTACCCCAAAGAATCCACAGTGCTTTGCAAAGTGTGCATAGGGATCACCCCACCCCACTTGAAATCCAGCTACCTCTGGGGTGAAATATAGTAGCTTTAACAGTTCATGACAATACAACAGAATAGCTTAGAACAGGAAGAGACAGGATTTATCCAGTTGAAACTACACAGGGGAATGTGGGAAGGTAGAATGGATTTTAGGCAGGTAAAACAGATTTTGGCTAGGACTCCGGGATTACATAGTTACTATTATAAAACATGCCGTAAGAAATTTACTTGTCATCTGGGGTGACCACTCATCCTGGTTTGGGCGGGACAGTTCCAAAATGCAGAGTTCAAGTCCCGGTCCCAGGCTGAATGACTCCCAGACAGTATTTGTCCCGGATTCCCTGCAGCACCGCTCCATGCCTGCCCGAGGCTCAGGGGTGCCACCAGCCTCTTCCCAGTGTGGGGGAGGCTGAGGTGAGCCCTAATCCCTCGCTCAGGGAAGATGGAGGGTCTGGGGCTGGCTACAGTGGCCTGGGTTCCCTGGCCATCTCTTCGTGTGGCCTAACTCCAGCTATCAGCTTGGCTGGAGGCGGGGCCAAGGAGAGAGATGGGGCTCCTTGTGTCCCACTTTTACCTTTTGAAAAGGTGGTCACCCTAATCTCATCTGAAAGATGGCAGCTCCACATCCCTTAGCACCACATTGAGGCATAAGGTCAGTAAGCTCAGAAGGAACAGTGTAATACCACTTCCAGCAATCCACTTTTGGGGGGGGGGGGTGTTAAATCTCCCACGTAAATACTAGTGTAGCATAATTCATCTTAGTTTGTGATAGCTGGGGTGGGAGGGAGATCAAGGTACCAGCTGGCACAATTAGAGCCCCACTGCCTTTTATCCTTGTTAGCCTCTGAGCCACTCCCGACTCTCCTTCCTGAAATAGAGGTGCTTGAATTCTGTCCAGTACTTCAGATGAGGTCTCATTAAGCTCTCTGTACAATGCCATAATGATCTCACTTGATTTGGGTTTAGTTCTACATTCTATTATCTGCCAGACAGTTAGAGGATGATAAATTTGGAACTCTTATGATTCCCAGTTCTTTTACTGTCTATGGAGAAATTGACTGGAATAACTATTGCAGAATAAAAACAATTCCACAGTAGCTGTTCCAGAACTGCTCCTTGTATAGACACAATTATGGAATAATTCTAGAATAATTAGTGCTCTTCCAAAGTGAAGGAATTTTTCTGGAATAAAGTGACTATTGAGTGTCCATGAAAGAATATTCTGGAATAGCTACTGTGCGTTAATGTATTCCACAGTAGTTATTCCAGTCAATTTCCCTGGGTAGTTAAGACCTTAATCTGATTAAACTAATGCTCATTCTGGTCCTTCCTGGTTGGATTTAATTTACCATTACAGTAACATTAAAATAGATCAATAGATCATCTATTAATCAACATCAAAACATAATTATATCGATCATTTGGAATTCTCTAAACATGAGAAATAAATAATTCTGTACATCTTAAATTAAAAAACAAAGCTTTACAAAAGGGTCCCCCCCACCCCTTTTACAAATTAGAATGCAATTCTAACTACCTCCCAATATTCAGGAGGCTGTAGGTATGAGCTGCTTTAAACCACTGTAGGTTACTACTAATGGTACCTCACTCTACACATATTTTTAATACCTAATATTGTAACAAATCCATGACCAAATAAGCACTTCATGGTGACAGAATTCAGATCCTCCTGCTCCTAAAAGACAGGTAACTACCAAGTGAGCTAAGGGTAATCTCCATTAGCAATACAGTCTCTATGATGCACCATAATACCAGACAGAATCAGAACTGCTCAATACATGATACTGTCATTACAACAGATGAGTAGAAATGAGTAACATTTTTCAGACAAATAGATTATTCACCAAAAAAATGCAGTTTCAGTTCACAAAACTATTTGTGAATTTGACACAGATTTGCTAGATTTGGGGGCGGGGAGAGAGGGAGAAGCAGCTAGATTTACAAGGGGATTTAAGCACTATTTAGGCCCTGGGTCTCTCACATGTCAGCTGAGTGCCCTAACCACTAGGCCAAAGGCCATAAAGGAGGGCACCACCTCCACCTCCTCTGGTGATTTTGTAACTCTAATCCTTTCAAGATACCCAGAAACAAAATGTTTTGGATCAAATAACCTATTTCCTTAGACATGAAACAGACTTTGTAGAATTCTTCAATTTGCCAAAAATGTCTGGATTCAGTTTAACCTGAACTACATTTTTTTCTTGATTTTTCAGAACTGCCAGTGAACACTGAACAATTGGTTTCTCGCCCACCTCTGTATATGAATGAGTAAGCTCTAGCACCATTGCCTCTGACTCCGTTCACCTGGTACAGTCTATGAAAGTGGACTATGAAAGATCAGGCTGATGTCTCCATTAGATAGTCATGTGCATATCATATAGGTAAACACAAATGACTCACAAAAGGATGGGATAGTCAGTCATTGACTCAAGCTAATCTCTGTGTCTAGCCGACAAACTCAAGGAATGTTCATCTCTAGGGCCATTTATTTTAAAAAAGCAATTGAAATAAATGACACATACAGTACATTGCAGTTTCACACACAGAGTTAACCTCCAATGTACTGTACTCTATTGACTCTCTGACTACCATAAACAATACAATCAGTAGAGGTAAACTGGCCAGACCAACATTAACCTGCATGCAGAGCTCATTAATCATGAGCCCTCATCATCTTTACAGCACTTGCCTGGAGCTCACATAATGTCTCGGTGAACTCAAATTTTAGAATAAACAAACATCAGCACTTCCCACTCTCGAAAGAATGTTTGTCTCTGAAAACAAAACCCATGTGCCTCTTGACAGGGTTATTTACATGGTACAGAATACTTTGGACAGTGCTAAAGGTCTGTGTCAACTGTATATTAAAAAAGAATCCATTTGTCTTTTGATTCTGATTCACTCAAATAAATACTTGGAAGTATTTGGCAGGCCACATTTTGTACAATATGGGACATCATTCTCTTAATAATAATGTTTTGCTCTTCTATATCTCCTCCCATTCAATAATCTTTGAAAACTTTATCAACAAAAAGACAATTACAAAAAAGGCTCACAGGAACCCTAGGGTCAATGAGAATTCCACTCATGAAATAGCCATAGGCTCAGACCCTCTCTCTGCTCTTCCGATGGTCTCTCTCTCCTACTCTCTCAGTGCTGCCCTGACCTGTCTCCCCTTATCTACTTCCATGCTCACTCCTCTCTTTCGATCTTATTTCCCTCCATGATGTGTCTCACTTTCTCTGGCTTTCCAGGGCCTATTTTATTCTCCTTCGTTGCTTCTATGCTCTCTCCCCTCATCCACACCACACAATCGGGGATGCTGCCTTTCTGCCAGTGCCCAATATTTTGTATATACAAGAACACGCCTGCTACCTATTTTTGAACAGTGCCATTTCCCTCTAGAGACCCTTCAGTTGCAATGGGACAATCAGAATTTGGCAACATCGTTAGAGCCCTGCATTAAACATTCATTACTACGCCCTGTCCTTGCCCTCAGATCATCTGAAACAAAGGCGCTTTTTAATCCGTAAATCCTTCGTCATAGCCTTTTATAGTTTGTACAACAAGCATAACTTGTGCTTAATCACCAATAGGCAACCCTTCTTTAGCATCCATGAGGGCTCTAAATATAACTTGTCCAAGCAGCAATTCAGTTTCTAACAGTGCCTCTTTGTGTTTTGTTTTTAAAAGAATGTTTGGAAACTGTTTTATTACTAGACATTTACATTAAGAACGAAATACTTGGTTAAATAACTGGTCAGAGATTAATAGATCCATAGTATTGTTTTAATACTCTAAATAGTTCTTCCAAAAAACCACACACACAAAACAAAACAAAACATTCCATCAAAGGTTGCCTGAGTTTTTATTATAGAACAAAGGTCTCTCTAAAAAAAATAGCCCCCAAAAACATGAAAAAAGCAACACTGCTAACCCTCAGATTTGACAGTTATTTAAAGAGCTTAGAATCATTACCACATCCCAAGCTGCTAACGTGCCAGCTATATTAGAGACTGAGAATTAGTATCCTATGAATTTTAAAAACATGAGAAAATACAGTTTACTGCTGTTATACCAATATAATAAAAATCAGCAGGATCTTATTAAGAGAGATCAGGCAAAGATGCCACATTTATTGTAAATATAATAATAAGGCAAAAGATAAAAGCAAACAACGTTGTTTTACTACTTATTCCTTACACACACACACACACACACACACACACACACACACATATTCATTCACACAATCATTCATTCAGGTTCTGTATAGGTATTATAGTTACCAGCCTAGAAGTTGCTCATGCCAAGTTACTGGCCGGTATCTTGTCATGAGGATGGAGCCGAGTCTGTGTCAGATGCACCTGATGCTCCTGGAAGTTGGCAGTAGAACCAGGGACTCAAAGTCCTCAGTTTTTAGAGTCCATTTTTATAGGAATTAATTCCTATGTTAGTCTATGGGAACCATTTCATCCTGCTATTAGCTCAATTAGCAGATGGCACATTCCTGGTGGCTCCATACTGTCTAAAGTGGCACATTCTTTCCAGGTGCTTGGGGTGGATCCCAGTTTACCCTCCGGGGGTTGTCTGGTGGTCCACTTGACACATTCTTCGGCCAATGGATCCTTTCCTGGCTGGCATCTCCCTAACCATTCACGTACATCAAACGTTCACCAACATACATTCCATATCTTAACCATATTTTAATTTACTGTCTCCACCACTTTTGGGGTGTGTGTTAATTCCCATGAGACTCCTGGCCCTGTAATCACAGCGAGTGGGAGTCTGTTTGTTCACATTGTATCAATTACAGCTTAAGGCTAGCATAGTGTTTACTTCAAGAACAAAGTCAATTAACTTGTTTGTAAGTTTTACATAGTAATAGAGTATCTTTCACAGGACAGATACAATCAGTGTTTTCTGCAGACAGGAGCTTACAAGTCCCAACAGAGAACAAAACCTTCTGCACTTGGTGAAACTGGGGGGGGGGGGGGGGGGGGGGCATTGTCACTTGGGGAATCACTGTTAGTACCCTCTTAATGTCCCACAACGCAGCCTGTATTTGTGCATCACCCATTTTGAGCTCAATTACTTAATACATACTTTGCCAATGTACCACCTTGCGTGTAGTTCAGTGGTTTCCAACCTGGAGTCCGCAGACTATGCCTACAATTTCCAAAGGGGTCTGCGCCTCCATTTGAAATTTTTTAGGGGTCCACAAATGAAAAAAATGTGACCATTACTGCTGTAGTTCTTTCACTACTGAGGGTGTGTAATTAGACTATGCTTCCAGAGAAATACATCCACAGAGCCCGACCCAATTAGAGTTTTATGTCATGCCAAGATTCTTTCTTGACACTTGGAGTGCCAGCTCTTTGTGGAGAGACCTCCTTTGGCTGAGTCACTGACAACACAATGAATCAGACTGTCACATGGCAGAGGAAAAAGAAAAAGTCTCTGCAGGCCTAGGGCAGGACAGGTTCACAGTGTAGCACAGACAGCATACAGGGAGGACGGCAGCCCCCACTGAGGAAAGGGATGGCATTCACATACAGACGTACACGCTTACCACTCTGTGTCTCACACTCAGATAAAAGCTTTAGAAAAAGAGGAAGATGCCTTGACAGCACCGTATTGAGTGTTCCAAACACAGAGACTGCTGACCTCACAACTCTGGATGTTGATCTCTAGTGGACAGAATCAGAACTGCTGCATCCTGACTCAGAGGCCCTCTATACTAACACAAGATGAAGTGTCTGAGGCTTGTCCTTCTAGACTAGGAAGATCAAGTTCCATGCCCACTCCTTTTGGGAAGTCCTGGGTGACCTGCTGGGGTGCAACAAAGGGATAACTGCAAAGTCTTCCATGACCATACATTTGTTACAGTATTTTCCAGTCTGATAAGCACCTTTCATCAAAAGCAAGTCAGAGATCTTTGCAAATAATCATGAATTACACCTTGGAACATGCCTTGCGATGAGACAACTGATGTACCAAAATTGAGCAACTTGCCCAATGTCACAGCAGGTCAGTGAAAAGGCCAGGAATAAATCCTTGTATCTTGTTCAATACATTGGAAGCGCTACAGCAGCACAGTTGCACCGATCCAGCTGCGCTGCTCTAGTGCATCTGATGAAGGCATTTTGTCAACAGGAGAGAGCTCTCCCACTGGCATAATAAAATCACCTTCCTGAGAGGCGGTAGCTATGTCAGCAGGAGAAGCTCTCCCATCAAAATAGTGCCATCCATGCTAGTGCTTAGGTTGGTGTAACTTATGTTGCTCAAGGGGGTGGCTTATTCACACCCGAGTGACAAGTTATACCAACATAACCTGTAGTGCAAGCAAGCCCTACCACAGTCCATCAGAAGACATGAGTGAGAGGAGGGAAAGAAAAGGACTTTATCAGAAGACCAGGTGGCTACTAATGCTGTACACTGCCCCACTGCTTCTCACTTTAGACAAAGTGTCTCAAGTATTTCAGCAGATTACAATAGACACTGAATCTTCTTGATATCCTTACAGTTGGCAAGAGAGGAAAGCAGGCTGTCAAAGGAAGATCTTTTCATTGTCAGGGATGTTAACGTGACTAGATTATTCTGTTAGGTAAATGCTTACAGCAAAAGATTCTCTCTTTAAAATGCTACTTTCTGAAGTAGTCAGGTTATACTGTAAATTAAAAGTCACAGATTCCCGCTAAGTTACCCTTTTGTTGATCCCCCAGTTAATGTGAACGATGATGCTCTGGATGGTGATCCCCTCCCGAATGGTGATGACATGGTACCCAGCACAGCCTCACTACTGATGTGCAATAAACAAGCACACCACAGAAGTGCTCCAGAACCAATCAGTGATCTACTAGGTGAGAAGGTGATAACAATAGCATGTGACTGATCACCTTTGGATCCAATTGCTTTTCCCTAGTGACATTAACAGCCCTGTCTGCTGCCAAAGAGAAATCTTAGGACTGCAGACTGCTGTTTCTTCCACGTAATGGGGAAAAAGGAAAAGCTCAACCCAGTGAGAATGCAGATTGGCTGAAGAGGTTTAAGTGTTGTGAAAGTCACATTTCAACTGACTGGATGGTCTCTGTTCCTAGTGCCAGGTATTGTTCACAGCAGACCAAGATTTAACGAGAGTCTATGCGTGCTGCCGATTATAATCCTAAAGCAAGGCTAACTTGGAAGGACTAAATTCATAGAATCATAGAATATCAGAGTTGGAAGGGACCTCAGGAGGTCATCTAGTCCAACCCCCTGCTCAAAGCAGGACCAATCCCCAGACAGATTTTTGCCCCAGTTCCCTAAATGGCCCCCTTAAGGACTGAACTCACAACCCTGGGTTTAGCAGGCCAATGCTCAAACCACTGAGCCATCCCTCCCCCAAATTTGCCTGCTCATCACTTCTTGGGTCTGATTGTGAGATCACTCCTGTTAGCAAGAGATGAGCACTTTTGTGCACAGTACTGAATCGCAAGTGACAGGGAGAAGAGAATGTCAGGGGAAGGCAGTTCAGTGCAGCCATGCAAGGAAAATCATGTGCAGATGGAATGACTAAAGAGCTGAATTGGGCATGAACCACAGTGTTTAGGACTGGATCTAAACTTCTTTATACTTCAGAGGTATTTGGATTGGGGTTTTTAGTTCAAGTCCATCTTTTCTGGAAGAAAAAAAAAGATGTGTAATAGAAAGGGGGATGTAGCTGAGAGGATAGGAGGGGTATGGAACAGAGGGAGAGGTTCTACAGCAATGGTGCTCAAGCTTTTTTACTGGTGACTCCTTTTACATAGCAAGCCTCTGAGTGCGACCCCCCTTATGAATTAAAAACACTTTTAAATATATTTAAGACTATTACAAATTCTGGAGGCAAAGCAGGATTTAAGGTGGAGATTGACCGCTCACGACCCCCTGAGGGGGTTCTGACCCCCAGTTTGAGAACCCCTGTTCTGTAGGAAGTAGAGGAGAAGGAGAACAGTCGAGAGCAGAAGAAAAGGTTGCATGAAGGAGAGGTCAGTCAAAGAGCAAGTGGATATTAGGAAAGACTCCAGTCAAAGGAGAACATCTTCTCTTTCGATCAGCCTGGGAATAATTTTCAAAACATCCAACTTGCAAGGTTCTGAGGAACTCATAAAACACTAACCCCCAATGGTCTCTCTCCTTACTTCTACAGAGGGAAATCCAGCAGAACTCAGACATGTTTCATTTTAACACTGGTGGTATTTGATGTGTGCTTTTGGGGCAAACTAGTTTTGTTTGAGTCCCTACATTTTAGAGATCACCATACTCCAAAAGAAATAGGATTTAAAGAAACTCAGGCAAAGGAATCGTTATTTAATACTTTTGCCTAGAAGTCAGGATAAGTTTGGAGCTTCATTACAATTCCTTCTGGGCAGGACAGTCAGGCAGGCATGGACAAAAGATGCTACATTCTTCTTACTACCAACGTTCCTCAACTCCCCCACACACACTCTCTACCCCATTCCTTCTAATAAATCACTGATTTATTACAACAGCCCTCAAGGCATAGCTGCTGCTCCTTCATCTCAGCAGGAGCCAAATGATGGTTGAGATGCCAATATATTAGGCTGGCCTGATTCACAGAAGGATAAGGAACAAAGCATTTGTGTAGAGCAAAGAGAAATGAATTTAAATTGATTGCAATGCAATTTTCTGTGATGGATTAGCACCTTTCCTTTGACCTAATCATGTCATGCCATCTTTATGCTGACAGCAACTAATGTGCAAATATTTGTGCTGTTTGTATCCTGTAGGAATTTTGGTTTTTCAGTTATATAGTTATTTTCCTGGATATTCTGCTCATATGGAAACAATCAGTTTTACATTTCACCTTGAGAGCTGCATGTCATTATATTGTTCTAGCTATTGCTGTTATATTTTGTCCCAAGAGTATAGGGGACATAGAGGGTTATTTCACAACATAGAACGAGTCCTCTCTAAAATCCCCTGCTTTAGTCTATAAATCTTAAGATTCTGAATGACAACTAATATGCACCTGGCCAAGCCCAGGACACTAGACTTTCTTCAGTACCTAGCAGTTATATCTCAATTAGCTATAGGGATCAATGATAGGCTGACCCTAGAGAGATGTTCTATCTTCCAAAGTGATCCCAGCACATCTTCTGAGCAGTAGTTGACAAGGTTTAGAATCAAACAGATCTCCCACCTGGCAGTACTGGGTGCGATGGTGAGCCAGCAGGTTATCCTGATACCATTATCTATATTCCTAGTTAATCAGATTTGGCATCCTCAAATCACTGCATAAACATTAACTAACTTATCCTCACATCACCCCTATAGATATTAATCCCATCTGATAGATGGGAAAAATGTTTGATGGTAACACAAGGCACAATAGGTGTCAGAGGCACAGGCAGGATTTAGAACTCAGGAGCTTCTGATCCCAAGGCTCATGCTCCCCTCTACAGACCAAACAGCCTCTCAGTTAGACAACAATCCCTCCACAGGTACCAAAAATGAGAACATGGAGGCCTACCGCATCATCACCTACATGACTGATCACCAGAGAGCCTGCTCTCACCGAAGCCAGGGAAGCTTTGCTAAAATAAAGTTCTTGACTTCAATGGAAGTTGCCAGTGTTGAAGACCTCTCAGGATTTGGCCATACACAGTGCCAACAGGTACACTTAATTAGTGTTCAACTACAGATAACCAATGCTATCCATTTCCATTTTTGACCAGTGCAATAGCTGTGTTGAGGTTCCAACAGATTCCCAAGTAGCAAAACACATCACAGCCAGACTGCTCATCTTTACTTTCCTCTATTACCAGGCCCTACTTTTCTCATCTCCATACTCTAAGAGGTGTCATAGCTTGTCTAAATTGTCACAAAATAGGGCAATGTTTCTTCTGTGTTTATGTTTGGTAACTGTTCTTTCCTCATAACAATCACCACTATTTCTCTGAAGTGTTTCAGAATGACGGGGAAATAGCCAAGCCTCAATGGATCTTCTTTAAAAGCAGAGCACACACATTGACACTCTTGTTTCTTATTTATATTGCAGTAGTAGGTACAGTCCTCAACTGAGATTAGGGCCCCCTTGTGTTAGGTGCTGTGAAAACACATGGTAAGAGAGGGCACCCTCCCTGAAGAGCTTACAATCTAAATCAGGGATAGGCAACCTATGGCACGTGTGCCAAAGGCGGCACGCAAGCTGATTTTCAGTGGCACTCTCACTCCTGGGTCCTGGCCACCAGTCCAGGGGACTCTGCATTTTAATTTCATTTTAAAAGAAGCTTCTGAAACAGTTTTAAAACCTTATTTACTTTACATACAACCATAGTGAGTTATATATTATAGACTTATAAAAAGAGACCTTCTAAAAACATTAAACTGTATGACCGGCACGCGAAACCTTAAATTAGAGGGAATAAATGAAGACTTGGCACACCACTTCTGAAAGGTTGCCAACCCCTGATCTAAATGAACAAGACAATCAAAGGCTGAGAAAAAGGAAGTATAGTTATTCTCATTTTACAGATGGCGGGCTGAGAAATTAAATGACTTGCCCAAAATCATACAGGATGTTGCTAGCAGACCCAGGAATATAACCCAAATCTCCTGAGTTCCAGTCTAATGCTTTAATCAATAAAACCACCCTTCCTCTCCTGTTATAGCAAGGAGTTTGCTAATTTAGGATTTACTGCATCTGCATGTCTCATGGTAACCAGGCTGATGTAATATTTTGGCCACAATAAAAAAAATGGATCATAAGACATTTTCTGGAAACATCACCATGGCCTCCACCTCCAACCTTTTCTGTTGATTTCCTTCTGAACAACCTTTTGCACTTGGCAAATTCATTTTGTAGCAAGAAGCCAAAAATAAGAAAATTTCGGGAAGGAGAATGCCCCCTGTAAATTCTTCTTTTTAATTATAAAAACAAATCCTTTACCTCTTGTCTCAAAAGCAAAATAAAATATTTTTAAATGATTCCTGTTTAGGTTTAATTCTCTGCACGTGAGCTGCCCATTCCTGTATGTACATTAGTAGCTATAGCCCAGCACAGCCTGACTATCAGTGCAATAAACCATGAAGACAATTATAAGGAATAATGCAGGTATTGAGCCTTCAGCTCATTTTTAACGCTCTAGGGATCCTGCAGAGGTGTTATGGAATGCCTAATCTGATCCATAGTGCCTTTTAATGGAGACCTCTCATGGGGCCACTTCTTTAGAAAGAGTGAAAGGTGATCCTGTCTCCAGACACAAGGGATAAACTTCCCCCCCCCAATGAAAACTGAGATTCTCATGTGAACACGTGACTCCAGGAGCTGGGACCCTAGGCATAGGCCTTTAGTACCTATGCCTCACTCCGGCCTTGCTTGAAGGAGATACCTCTGTGCTGAAGTATCTGGGGTTGTTAATGCTGTAGGTGGCATTCTTCTCTTCAGCTGTGTCTTGAACTAACTCACCAACACAGTGCTGTTTGGGAGCACTGAGCTGCAAACAGTCCCAACCAGCTGTGGTCATTAAAGTTTCTGTGGTACTTTGTTTCTGACAGTAGATGTGTTAATGTAACATCCAAATTGGGCAATTAGTCTGACCAAATAGCTGCAGTTTACAGTGTTGTTCACTTCCTGTCCTAAAACTGCTCTATATAGAGTTGCTGTGTCCTGTTAAGCAGCTGCCATATTCTACTCCAAAGGCTGCTGCATTGCAGGGGCAGTCAATGTGGAGGTGCTTATTCTTAATTAGTAACTGATTGTTTTAAAATACTTTGTGATGCTTGGATTAAACGCTATGGAAGTGCAAAGTATTATTGCTAAAATAAGAATACTTTATGCAACAGAAAGCTGGTCTACATGGGCCTTCATTATGTGGCATGCCATTGTAAGAAGACTAGTTTGCTACATGATAACATCCTGTGTGGACAATGCTACAGTGCACTAAAAGTTCCATCACGCACGCTGATGCGCTCCCATTTCAAACATCAGTATGTCACACTACACTGCAGAATTGTTTGTGTGCTGTCACGTGGGACACTACTGCATGGCAAGCTAGTGTGCTGTAGTTTCACACCCCGTGCACTAATGTGCTATGTCAATGAGCCTGAGAACAAAGATGGAGGTCCAAATTCTCCTCTAAACTACATCCATGCAACTGCAGTGCCCTGCTGTGGTGAACATAACAGAATATGAGTGCCTGGATTTGAGGGCTGGATGAGAACTTTTATGTTAGCGTAGGTCTTCCATCTTGAGGGAATAAATGCTACTATAGATTAAATTGTTTCTTTACAAAGAAGTCTTCAGCCTGGCATCCCTTCTGTAAAACACAAACCCAAGAAACAAAAAGGAACCCCCCCCCCCCCCCCGCCCAGGGTGCGATTTGATGCAGGAAGTCCTGGAATGAGATTCAGCTCCTGATCACTTAATTCTCACGAATCCTCTTAAATAGCTCCTGCAATCTCCCATCAGAGCTGACATTTTGGAAAAAATAGAAATAATAATCTCTTAAGCCTTTTGGGCTTGGTGCAGTTCAAGGATGCAAAGCTGGACTGAAAGCGTTTAGCGTTTGAGGTCGGGTTTGAGTTCAAGAAATTGGCAAATCATCAGAAAGCTGCCCTAGGACACGAAAGGCACTCCAAGTTATCAGCAAGTTTCCATTCTCTGTGCTTGCCAAGGAGCTTCCCAAGTGGGACTGGAAAGGGGAAGATGCAGATAACACTTTCAATCATAAAAAATGGGTAGCCAATGTAAAATGGAACATTGGACATTTCAGGCACAAGAATAAGTCACCCTATCAGACAAGCCAACGCTTCTGGGGTTTACATCAATTCCCATCTTCTTGATTTCTCACCACATTCCTCTGTAGTCTTCTCTATAAGCAAAATTGAGTCTCTTTTTTATACGTGTTGCATCATTTTCTCTGTTTGTTTCTCATAGGTTTTTACTAAGTTTGTAGCAGGAATGGAAGTAATTGTGCTTTAGATCCCACTGTTGGCTTTTTGTTTCCAATACCAAGAGGAACGATGTATCTTGAGTCAAGATGGACCCAAGCTGCAAAACTGGGAGTGGGTTGAACTCTGGTTCCAAACAGGTGGGAAAAGAGGGCATTAGGACTTGACCGCTTTTTAAAGATACAGTCCATTTGTGAATCAGATCTAGGTTCAGATTCAGACCTCAAAACAGCTTCCTCTCTAAATAGGGGGAAGGATCAATTTTAGGTTTCAAGCCAAGATGGAATCTTTAGTAACAGTTTCCATCTTGGTCATAACTTTGAACATTTTTTAGGCATCCCTCAAAGTCTCCTCTTTAAAAACAAACAAAAACAAACACACACAATTCTCATAACCATTCCTCTCAGTGGTCTAAGTAACAGGCCAGAAGTACCAGTTGGGTCACCTCCAGCTTTCATCCTTCTGAAACAGATCGGCAACAAGTGGGAGGCTTTGTGTTAGGACCTTAAAATCCAAATGTTCTTTCCTGCTTTGGACATGAGTGATCATATAGCAAGTGTTGGGCTGTCCTCAATTTATCCCACCAAACACTGTTGTGTAATATGGTGCGTGCTAACTGGTTGCCACTCTCCTCCTCAGAGCTGGTTGCATTTCAGTGACACCGCATGTGTCTAAATTATGAAGTACATTGAGATGGAAGGTGCAATGTAATATATCAAAAGTTAGATTCTTGACATTTGTTTGTTTGCCCTTTGATTCATCCTCTGAGGTTCAACCTGTCCAAATCTTTATTGGGTGACAGTAACCATATTGCCCTGCACGCAGTAATAAAGGTGGAGTCTAACAAGTACCTTATGCATTAATCATGTCATCTCTTTCATATGCTTTCCCTCTGTTAATACAGTCTCATTTGTTTTGTTTCACTATCTCTGTGTACTGAGCTGATGATTTCAAAGATTTTTGTACACCACCCAAATCCTTTTCCAGTGCAGTGTGCTGGATGACTTTCTCAGTTAACACACATTCCAAACTTGGCTCCCTCACTTCCAAGTTAGTGAACTATTAAATCTACATAGATTAGATAGTGTCTGTATGTTAAATAATCCAGGGGAGGAGCTGATTTACTGTAACCTGGACTGGGCATATGAACCCCTCTCCTGTTGGAAGGTCAAGGCTGGGTCAGGCTGCTGTAGAGTTTTCTAGCAGGGGAAAATTAAAGGTAAAAACTTGGGGCAATGAGGGAAGGAGGAAATCATGAAGATGACTTTATTCTCTAAGAAAAGGGAAACGTTCTTGAGGCAATATTATAAATCACACAATGGTACCATCCATCATTGGAATTAGAGGCAAAAGCACGTACAAGATTGCAAAGGCAACTGTAGGACGACGTATGGTTTAGTACTCAGTGCACAGGACTGGGAGCCATGAGTTCCGGAATTTATTTCTGTTTCTGCCACTGTCTTGCCAAGCAATCTTCAGTAACGCACATGCCTCAGTTTCCCATCCATAAACCAAGTAACAATAACGCTTATCACACAGGGGACATTATGAAGTTTCATTCATATTTGAAAAGTGCTTTGAGATCCTTGGGTGAAAAGCAATCTAGAAGTCCAAACTACTACAGCATTTTCAGCTGTCAGCAGGGGGTAATAATTTGATAAAGGATGTAGCTCATATTACACTCATGGTACATTTAATCTTAGCCAAAAGACCAAGAAGTGTTAAAGTCACTGCCTTACAAGCCTGGGTTTGTTGTTCACCTAAAGGAGACTGATAGAATTCAAAGCTAATATGCTCTTTGCCTGCTCACAGCCCAAAAGGAAATAAGTCTTGAACAATTCAGTAAACCACTTTTTAAACACTCCCCACCACCAAAAAAAAAAAGAGCAGCTCCTCCATGGAGCACACATAATGGAAGATACTGGCAGGGTTTATTTCTAATGTGAGTTTCACCTCTTGTTTTTTGCAGATACAAGATTTTATCACACACGGTTGTTAAATGAATAAACAGCTTCACAACAATTATGAGATAAGGCTGAAATCCATCAGTCCTCTCCAGCCCTTGGGAAACCTGAGTGAAAATGAAATACAAACCTAGGCATGCTAACTGAAGAGCAGGTACACAATTTTGTATCTCATAAGACACACATATTAGAGGCACTTCCAATTGTCAGTGAGTGACTGGAATAATCCACTGTGGTTATTGACTGAAGGATACCCAGAGAGCTTCATGCCCAAACCTCAGGTCTTACAGCAAAGGCTGGAGTGGGAGATACTTTATCAGTGTCTGGTTAACATAAAGGAAGGATGATCGTTTAAGTGAAACAAAAGAGTATCAGCATCCCATCTCTGCCACTCACTCACAGTGTGGCTTTGGGTAAGTCACTCAGGTTCTCCATGCCTCAGGTTCCCCATCTGTAAAATGGGCAATAGTAGAGCCTTCACCATTAAAGAATTCATATTTTCAAAAGCAACAGTCACCCGGGGTGGGGGAATGTGTTCTCTCCAGTATACTGAAAGCTGGTTTCTGCATCAAAGCAACATTCCAGTCTACTGCCTGGTTTTTATTTTGACTTTGAAAACTAGATGAATCAGGATTGAGTGTGAAGAGAGCAAAAGGATAAATAGGAAGAAGGGACAAGCATGGATGAAGAAGCAGCTGGAGTGTATGTCTGATTGGAGAGCTGGTTTCTGTGGGTGCTGAGAGAACACAAGATCCAAAGAGGCTAGTTTACCACAATACTGCAATGAGTAATGAGCCAATATGCCTTCCAGCAGGGAGCATGTGATCAGCTTGAGGGTTTGTGGGAGGAAAAGGTCTTTCTCCACCATTCCCTAATTGGATTGTTATCAACAGCTATTCAGTTGCCTATGATCTGCTCATGTGCTCCATTGTGACCTCTTACGTGGAACCAATCCACAGTGAAATTACATAATACTGCTCACTTATCCTCTGGTTTAATTTGCTTTTGACGTAAGCTGTCATCTTTAAGTGGAAGCCGTTTCTTTTCTTTCCACACTCTGATCCTGATCCTGCAAGGTGCTGCGTGACTTCAACCCATTGCTGTCTCCAGTGGCTCAGCACCTCTTGGTCCCTGGCTCCATGGAGCACATAGCCCCTCCGGGAGAGACTGGGACTGGAAGTCTAAATTGCATCCAAACCCTGTTCCAGCCTGAGCTGTTCTTGCTCAGATAACAGCCAAAGAAAAATGGCTTATTTTTCATCTGAAAGTGACTGATTTTTATCTACATCGATTTCCTAACCCTTCATTAAAGGCAAGAAACTGGTCAGTTCAGCTTATTTTCTCCCTTTCACATGGTCTATAGCCATGACTAAGGCTTGGCAAGCTCACAGCCAGGCTGTGAAATGGATGAAGATTTTTTTCTTTTAAGAAGCGTAACCACTTGGCCCTCTTTAATGCCTCTTTAATCTCTTTTCAATATTCACATATTTTTCAGTCCAACTAGAAGGCAATATCTGCTGCTGGATACTGTATTATTATTATTATTTTTTTAAAAAGAAACAGCCCTTGCTGGTTGATTATTCAGCATCATCTCACCGATCCTGCAATATGGAATCAGAACAATTTTTGATCCTGATAATTGACGCCAAATAGACTAGTTTGAAATTATTATTTTTTTTTATTTATTTTACAGCCCATCATCATGAGCAGCTTAAAGCATGCTGACCCCAACAGCCTGCCACGTATAAAGCCTGGTTAGTTCAGGTATCTGCAAAAGAAATATACTAATCATAGTTCATGCCACTGGAAAGAAAGACTCTCCCTCAGGTCATTTCCATAATTGCAATGCTCCCACTGCAGCACGAAAAGACTGTTTCCATGGGAAATCATGCAAACAATCAGAGGGATTTCTTTAAGTGTTAGGTTGACTTACTGGCAGTTTCACACAACCATTGGTTTCTCTGTCATGACAAATATTCCAGAGGAAAGTGAACACTAAGTACAAATGTCAAACAACTTTTGCTAGGCACAAGGAATGTTAATCTCTTTCTCACTCTGCCTTATTTCCAGCACTGCCCTTTTAACCTGCCACTTCCCCAGGCTCTCACGTGCAAGCAATGTTTAGGCGTCTCAGTGACACGGGCAGCTTGATCCCAGTTTCAGCTCAAAAGGGTTTTACATCAGCTTCAGTGGAGTAACACCCTACTTTACTGATTTCACTTAGGCCACTGTATCAGATTCCTTATGTCTTTTACTAACTACACCAGGCAGAACCTGGAGTTAACAGAAATCATCTAAAGAAACAGGAACTGAAGTGGTCTCTTGGAGATCCTGTTACATCCTCCTGAGAAATAATGCTGTGGAAGAAAGGTTATCCTTTAATTTCTCATCACTGCTGAAACAAACAAAAATTCTGCTGGCACCGCAGTGCCGAAGGCCTAACTATTGCTGATAAAGACTCAGGAAAAGAAAATCCCTCTTTGTCACAAAGAAGATTGTTTTATTGTCAGTAAACAGAGACCATCAGCTTGAAGCCACCTAAAGAGGAGGGTGAGAAGAGTTAAAAATGCTCCATTTTCCAGTGTTCCAAATTCCCCTGCAGTTTTTGTAGATTTTGCAGCCGCATTTTCCTATTTTTAACAATGATCATCTCTGCCCTTTTGCTGGAGGGAAAGGCCCACACAAACAAGGAAATGCACTAAATGACATACAGAGTTTCATTATTAAAAATCAACCACATGCCTGATTGTAAAAGACATTAGCTAGTGACTAAGTTTAAAAATTCTGGCCTACAATGACTTGCTCAAAAATGAGAGAGAAGGAACAGAACTCAGGAGTTCCAACTCCCACTTCCCCGCTGCAATCACCCAACACCACTTCCAGGAATTAACATGATAGTGTTAAGATAAAGCCCAGCCTAGCTGCGCTATCCGTCTGTCTTTGGAGTTCTGATACCTCTACACTATATCCAGGTCTCCTGTCTGATACTGGCTACTTAATGGAGGAGGATGAATATTGGAGCTGATGAGCATCCCTAGGCTGGCATCAGGAAAATACCAACACTGGCTGCAGCATCCTGCTGTTGTTTGACAGTTCTTTCAGTTGACAGGACTGCCAGTGACACTGGACAGAAAAGCAGCAGCAAGGGACATTGTAGTCATGTTAAAGCAGCACCCACCACACAGATGAAGGAGGATGGTCCAACGGTAAGAGATAAAATTAGGTTTCCTTATTTCTGGGCTAATTTCCTGCTGTGCTGCAGACTTCCATGTGTGACCTTGGGCAAGTCACTTAGTCTCCCTGTACCTCAGTTCCTTGTTTGTGTAATGAGGCTAATAGTACTGCCCTACTTCACCAGGTGCCGTGAGGAGCCACACATTAAGTGATTGTGAGGTAAAAGGAGCCGTATAAGTTCCTAAAACAGACAGGTAGCATGGGGTCTCTAACTCAGCTATAGTTAACGTTACTAATGCAGTAGCCATACACTTTAGGCAGCGTAGTGCCAGCCGAACTCCTGTGCACTTGCTTCTGCAATGCTGACAGCAGGGACAGCATCTCATGCATAGAACCTGCAGAGCACTTTGGAGAGAAACCTACAAGGAAATATGGAATGCTGTCAAAAGTCCACATAACAGAATTTGAGTTAGTACTGGGATGTGGAGCGATGCAATGTAATTGGAGTCCTGGCTGAAAAGGAAAGACGAGGCAATGGGGAGGGTGTGTGCACACACACACGCACAGGGAGGGAGGACAGCCAGAAAAGCTTGTCATAGCTGACCGCTCTTGCTTCCCACAACCAAAGCTTCCTGCCATCCATTTTTACAACAACAGAAACAAAACCAACATGAGCATGGGGAAAGCCATAAATGAATTCTGTGAGATCAGGATGTATGAGCTATGACGTAAGCTGGTATTGCTGCAGCCTGTGAATCATGCAGGACAAAAAAGAGAAGTTCTTGCCCAGACAATACACAGTGTTAGACTGTGTGTAGGCCACCAGTGCTGAGCTCACAGATGAGAACTAGAAGTCCTTGACACCTACACAAAAACACAGACAAATGCAGTAGAACGAACTAAAAATGAATCCAGGACACTACAGGGTTATATATTTTCTTTCAATCATTTTATTTCCCACCAGGAAATTGGAGTCTCTGACCTCCTCTGCTGAGAACCTGGTCAAAGATCTCAAATATTATTTATAATATCATTGCTGTGAACTTTGTAAGATTTAAAGGACGAGATCCTCCACTATACTATAGTGCCATCAAACAGAGATTTTCCCTATGCCAAGGGCATCCCCAGGTAGCATAGTTACATCTGCCAGGTTTCTGGCTAGTTTGTACTACTGGACCAATGCAAAGCATTTGGGAAGCATGGGCACAAGGATTCGGCCCTAAGCGCCTTAACAATATTCTAAGTGGGACCACCTAGTGGCCTAATATTCAGGTTAGAAATACATTTTCAGTACTCCCTGGAACCAGACGTTTAAATCTCAGCACAAACTGAGTTCCATGTGGTTTATTTCATGTAGTCCTGTCAGATAAGACCTTAAGAGCTACACTCTTGGCTGCAATGCATGGATGTTAGCGACTCCTTGGCAGGACAGAGATTTGTCCTGGTGTCATTCACCAATGTTCACCATTCCCTTGATAGTGTACACTGGGTACTGTGTGCCATTTGGCTGCTGCTTCTCCCCCCAGAAGAGTTGATATTTCAATGGTACCAGAAGGCTGTCAAACAACATTGAGCAGTGTATATAATTTGAGGCACTTTTGGCTGAAGCAACCACATAGCTGCAAAATATTATTGGTACTCAGATTCCCTCCCAGTCCCATAGACACAATGGTGCAGCAATGACAGAACAGATACAAAAATGGGGTGACTGATGTGGAGCTGCTAGAGCAGGGGTGGGCAAACTTTTTGCCCGAGGGCCACATCTGGGTGCGGAAACTCATGCAGGGCCATGAATGTAGGGCTGGGACAGGGGGCTGGGGTACGGGAGAGAGTGTGGGTTGTGGGAAGGGGTGAAGTGTGCAGGAAGGGGCTCTGGACAATCGGGTGGGGCAGAGGAGGGATGCAGGGTATACGAGGGGGCTCAGAGAAGGGGGTTGGGGTGCAGGAGGGAATGCACAGTGCAGGAGGGGGCTCAGGGCAGGGGGCTGGAGAGCGAGGTGCAGGACGGGTTCGGGGTGTAGGCTCCAGCCCAGTATCGCTTACCTGGAACAGCTCTGGGGTGGCAGCAGTGCACATCAGGGCCAGGGCAGGCTCCCTGCCTGCCTGCCCTGGCCTCATGCAGCTCCTGGAAGTGGCCAGCACCACATCCCTGAGGCCCCGGGGTGGGGGCAGGGGGCTCCATGCGCTGCCCTCGCCTGTGGCTACCTCCCCCAAAGCTCCCATTGGCTGCAGTTCCCTGTTCCTGGCTGATGGGAGCTTCGGGGAGGTAGTCACAGACAAGGACAGTACACGGAGCCCTCTCCCTGACCTCCCCCAGGGGCTGCAGGGACATGGTGCTGGCCGCTTCTGGGAGCGGCATGGGGCCTGTGGTGCCACGGGGGTGGCAATCCCACAGGCCAGATCTGGACCGTGGGCCATAGTTTGCCCACCCCTGTGCTGGAGGATAGGAATGCTTTTTCTTGGGCTGGCAAGGAGCCCTCCCTCCATTCCTCCCTCATACCTTCTCATTGGCTTTGAGCCATTAAACTTTAAACTATGGTGCACACGTTACCACCAGCCAAAGTGGGGAAACATCCATCCTGTTTGGGGCAGGTGAGTGACTGCCAGGATGCAAGGTTACATCTGACCTACTTTGGAGGGGACCTGGGGTCAGCCATAGCAAGCATGCCAACACTGGTAAGGGCCAGCTAACTGGACAGAAGAGACAGTATGTGTCAGATTCCAAAGGAAAGGGCCATACAGAGATGAAGTTGATGCTTGAGTCCCACAGAAAGCCACCAAATCCCACCTATTTTGTGCGATATGACACTGAATTTCCAGTGGGCCAGATCAGTGTCTCTCTCTCTCTCTCTCTCTCTCTCTCACATACACACACACACACACACCTTTACTCCCCAACCTGATCACCCTTCTGCTATGTGAGAGCTCAACATGACTCCATTTGAAGCCCTCTGGCTCTGCCCATTGGACATAGGAAGAAGGGATTATTACTCCCTTAACCCAGCCCAACTAGAAACAGAAGTCCAAACAACTCAATTTTTCAGACTCTTTTCAGATAAGAATGCAGACATAGAAGTTGCTTATCTGACCTCACCTGGAACTCAGGATCTTTGGAGGTTGGGAAGAGTAGCTGCAACAAATAAAAGCCCCAGTCAGAAGAGGGATTGGCACTGAAGTCAAAGGGAACTGAGGGGGCTCAGCATGTCATAGGATTGGGCTCCTGGACAGCTGGTGCTGTGTACTTGGATAAAACAAACACAAATCTGGGCTGTCACCTCAGAGAAATCCTAACACCCCATGAAATGAAAGGAGGTAACACTCAAATTGCTAGGAATATGCCTGGCCTGAACTGTAAACACAACAGCAGCAGATTAAAATAAATCACAGCTGAAGCAGTCTCAGTGAAAAAATGTGAGTATAATAAAAAGCAGACAAGAAAACCCAATATAGCTTGGTCAGTAGCAGCCAGTTTGCTCTGCAGCATTTATTTTTCTACTATGGTGTCCCCAGCGAGTCCTACAGAATAAATCTTACCATGGAGCTATAAGAAAGGGCTCTTTTTTGTGTGGGTGAGAACCGGATTTTAGGTAATAACACAGTCTATGGTTACCAGAGAGGAAACAAAATCAGTTCTGTCAGGCAGCTTTCTCCAACTCCCCTGTAACAACATATCAGTGTGGAGGACATGCTCCTTAACAAAACCCTCCCCAAAGCATTTCTTCTTACAAATTAAAATATACACAGACTAAATTCTGCAGTTGTCATTTTGAACTGCCAGAAATGGAACTCCACTCATGTCGCTGCTCTAACTGTAAAGGGCTAATTCTGGCCCCTTCACTATACAGGGCCAGATGCACAAGGGGGAAGGTGTGTAGTGTAGTCAGCCCTATGCGTAGAACCGGTTGGAATTTTCTCATCAAAATATTTTTTCAATGAGAAAAGCAGTTTCCACCCTCCCCCCCCAAAAAAACAAAAAAACCACCTGACAAATTTCTACACAAATTTCCTGTGGTTAAAACCTAAAATGAAAAAATTTCCAAAATGAACAAAAAATTCATTTGGAAAAATCTTAAATTTTATTTTTAATTTTATATTGTATTTTTATATTTTTACCTTACTTCATGACATAATATAATAATTGCGGTTCTCAAATTTCTTTGCACTGTGGCCCCCCTTCTGACAACAAAAATTACGACCCCAGGAGGGGGGACCGAAACCTGAGCCCACCCAAGCCCAGTCGCCCCGGGTAGGGGGGCTAAAGTCAAAGCCCAAGGGCTTCAGCCTCAGGTGAGGGACCCGTAACCTAGAGCTCAAGCCGAAGCCTGAGCCCCACCAGCCAGGTCTCAAGCCCTTGGGCTTCGGCTTCAGCCCCAGGCCCAGGTGGTGGGGCTCAGGCTTCGGCTTCAGCTCTGGACCCCAGTAAGACTAATGCCAGACCTTGGGACCCCATTAAAACAGGGTCCCGACCCACTTTAGTGTCCCTATCCACATTTTGAGAACTGCTGAGTTACACTATTCTTATTTAATTTTAAAAATCATTAAGGGCAGCTGCCACTTAGTTCTGACTGAAACATCTTATCTGCTTTCCTAAATCAAATCGTCTCCTGTTTGTGATGTGATCAGACAGTCTGACAGAGTATCAAGCTGTATCACACAGTATTACCTAGCAGCTGCCTTTAATGATTGTAAAAATAAGAGCAAATAAGAAAATATTTCAGCTATTGCATTAGATCACATTATGGCATGTCAGTGGCAGGAGTGTACATCATGCACTACTGTTATTAACATGTAAAAATCCAAAATAAAATTCAAAATGAAATTTCAAAATTTCAAAAGCAAAATATTTCCAAACACTGACATTTTCAGGAAATTCCATTTTGTGGGGAACTTCAAAATATTTGTTTTTGCTCTGGTTTGGAATGAAAATAAAATTTTAAATATGGAAATTTTCTGTGAAACAGAAATTTTGAGTTGCAACCCTCTCTACCTGTGTGGATAACACAGGCTGCATTAGTTGCTCTGGGAGGTAGAGAATCAGGGAGACTTATGGGGAAATCCTGCGTCCAGAAGGCTCAAATAAAAGAATCCTCTTGATTTTCATTACTGCAAGTGCTGCCTCTTTGCTACAGGAGATTTTAAGAAGGCTCACCCTAACTTGCACTCCTGTGTAATGGGAAGCTAGCATCCTAGTGCTTGTGCACCTTCAGTGCACTGGGAGAATCAGTAGTAACTCAAAAAGGGGCACAGCCAGGAGAGGGTGAGGCCATGGCCTGCTCTCCTCTGACATCAGCTAGCAGACCAGAGTTGGTGCTGGTAGGAGCAGGGGTATACAGGCTCTGCATTCCCACCATCACTACACTCATAGTATATGTACATTGGCCAAATCGGACAGTCTCTACGTAAAAAAATAAACGGACACAAATCAGATGTCAAGAATTATAATATTCAAAAACCAGTTGGATAACACTTCAACCTCCCAGGACACTCGATTACAGACCTAAAAGTCGCAATATTACAACAAAAACCTTCAAAAACAGACGCCAAGGAGAGAGTGCTGAATTGGAATTAATTTGCAAATTGGACACCATTAAATTAGGTTTGAATAAAGACTGGGAGTGGATGGGCCATTACACAAAGTAAAACTATTTCCCCATGCTTATCTTCCCTCCCCTCCACCCCCCCTCTTACAATTCCTTATATCCCCTTGTCAACTGATGGAAATGGGCCATTTTCATTACCACTACAAACAGTTCTTTTTCTCTCCTGCTGACAACAGCTCACCCTAACTAATCACTCTCCTTATAATGTGTATGGTAACACCCATTGTTTCATGTTCCCTGTGTGTGTGTGTGTGTGTCTATGTCTATATCTTCCTTCTGCAGTTTCCACTACATGCATCCGATGAAGTGAGCTGTAGCCCACGAAAGCTTATGCTACAATAAATTTGTTAGTTTCCAAGGTGACACAAGTACTCCTATTCTTTTTGCGGGTACAGACTAACATGGCTACTACTCTGAATTATCTCCCTTGCTCACTTTCGGTTTGTTACACGTATGGATCATATCTCTTCTTAACCCTCAAAATAACCTCTTTGGGACAGGGATTGTCTTTTTACTTGTGTTTGTACAGTGCCCACCAAAATGGGGCCCTGATTTAGATTATGACTACTGAGTGCTACTGTAATACTAATAAAAAAATACAACAAGAGGAGCTGTCAGTTACAGTCTACAAAGAGGGTTCAACAGAGAAGAGTGGTTGTTAGTGCCTGTCTACACTGTAAAATCTTTTACAGGAAAGGTTTTGGGCACAATCTAAACAGTCTGGTCTTCCAAGCAAGAAAGGAACTGTACCATATTTTAACAGTGTCCAGAACTGAGTCTCGGACTCAGCCAGGTCCTACTAAAACACAGTTTGGTCCTGTCTTTAATGCAAGACCAAAATGTGTTTTAACTTTGGTGCTGCCATCTGCAGCCGATTCATCTGTGGTCCCACCAACACTGTAACAAATTGAAAGAGACAGTTACACCATGTCTGTGGTTGCACTTGGGACAGTGGACAAGGAAGGTTAGAATATTCAGCAAGTGACAAAGGACTTGATTTTCAAGAGGTGATATTTCCACAAGCTGCTGCATTGGAGACGTATGCTCTGCTACAGCAATAACTACCACCCCTGGCACTGTTATCCTAAGAGTGTCTACACTACAAACTAGGGGTGCGATTCCCAGCTCGCATAGACATATGCTTGCTAGTTTTCATTGAGCTAGCACACTAAAAATAGTGTAGCTACAGTAGCACGGGCAGCAGTGAGTAGAGGCAAGGGGTAGCCACCCTGAGTTCAAACCCACCTGGATTCCATGGGTACATTCTCTGGGTGGCTAACCCATGCTGCTGCTTGTCACTCCCCATGCTACTGTGGTTACACTACTATTTTTACCATGCTAGATCAATGAGAGCTAAGGCGAGTATGGCTACATCTACACTGCGAGCTACAGGTGTGGTTTCCCCACTTGGGTTCATGTGCTCATGCCAGCTCTCATTGAGCTAACACTACCGTTAATAGCAGCATAGCTGCGGTAGCACAGGTAATGGCAATGCAGGTAGCACAGCTAAGCAGTGCAAAGTACAAACCCAACTGAAATCAGTGGGTATGTGGTTTGCAAGCTGAAAATTACACCCCCAGCTCCAAGTAGAGACACAGCCCAAGAGGAGAAGGATCCCCTCCTACAGGAATATAGAAACAGAAGCCCTGATTATCCTCTTGCTTACAACAATTCTACTGTGGCATAACTCAACTGACTTAGGTGGAGTTACTCCTTATTTACACCTGTGTGAGAAGAGACTCAGGCCCAGCCACTACTCAGGCAGGCAGGCAGAGGCTTTGCAAAAAAAGGTGGTTAATATTTGAGCTACACAGTAAACAACACTATCAGCAGACTCAGCATAAAGCTTGAGTGGCCTCCAACTCTTTTATCTCAAAGAGTCTATAGAATTCATCTGCTCCACAGCCTGGTAATCAAGTGCTAGCCAGATAAAATAGGATGTGCTCAACATGTGCCCCTCTTTTCTTTAAACCAGGGAATCTGTGCAAAAAAAGAGAAAGATAAAAGTCTTTCATCAGTTCAGCATTCAGCCACCACCACATTCCTTGGCTAAAGTGGCCAAGCAGGTTAATACACCAACATTTTGCTTTTGATGACCCAGGTTCATCTGTCTTACTCATATATTACAACTGAAAAAAGCTTGGTGCAAAGCAGTGAACTTTTGTTCATCTCATGCAGAGTGTGGGTTAGGAATATTGAGTTGTTATAGAGGAGTGGATGGAAAGTTTGCAGAATAAGCACAGCATAACCTGTTTGACATAAAAGATTTGCAGGGGCTTTAGGTTAGCTCAAAATTTGGCCAAGTGTGTTTACAGCAAACCTAATCCAAACTCATCCTTACAAGCAGGTTGTAATTCATGCCAAAAATCATACACTGAACTGGGAATTATTTAAAAAAAAAGAAAGAACTTTTTTTAAGACAGAATTATTTATATCATTTAAGGAAATTATTTATATGGCTTCAAACCAGCTGCTTAAAAGCCTGTGCCCACGCAACCAGCAGCACAATACTAGCTGACTGAACTGACGCTCAAAGGAGCATTTCTGCAGGGAATTAAGAAGAGCTAAGAAGAGGTACAAGGAAAGAGGAAGAAGCAGAAGAAAACTTTTCATGAGGGGTCGGATGGGAAAAATAATTGACCTGAAAAAACGCACAAATACCTGCTTTCTGTATGGTGTTTGGCATAGGGAATAATACATCCCATTCCCTCTGCACCCCTCCTTTCCCCCGCCCCCGAAAAGAAGGGTGAAATTCAATCATGGATTTCTCCTAACACTGAGGGCTGTTTGGTCTGAACTTTCACTGCTACTCTGTGGCAGAAGAACCCAAGATTGAATTACACCCTTGGATTTCCTTTGGGAACCCTGCATGGTTATCTGACTTACATTTTCAACTCGAAGAGCAAAGCGGCTTGTGCTGTACTTTTGCTTTTGCCAAATTTGAATCCACAGTTATCCTGCTGATTGGGAAATGATTGGCTAGTTACAAATGTGAGCAGAGATACAGTAACGGATTTAACACTATAAATGCCAATGTGAGATGGGTCATATTTGTTTCTAGATAGGATGCTTTTCTCTCCCCCGTGTAGCAGGGCCTGAGGAGAGGCATAGGCCCTGCTACTGGGAGCCTGGAACGCCACAATTCTAATCCCAGCTGCAGCAAAACCACAGAACAGCTCTAAATCTACTAGTTTTCAATTCTAACCTTATGAGGCCAAGTTTATTTGAAGAGTGGTACTTTTATAGACACATGATACTGGGTCAGATTTACATTGGCATAGTATTTCTTTAACTGCAGAAATACTTGGCATGGCATGTTACATACACGTGAGCAAGGAAGGTAATTTTTTTTCCCGTTTCATCAGAAATCCCTGAGGCACTTAAAATGGATATAAATCATCATGATAGACAAACAGGAACACAGAAGTGAAGTTATTTCCCAGGTTCACTAAGCAAGGCAATGACAGAGCCAGGAATTAACCAATGAGTCTTACAACTCCCAGTCTCCAGGTTTAATCACTTGACCCCACCCTAGCTCTAAAATGAGTTTCCTTTCCAGGTGGGTGTGGTAATATCTTTTATTCGACCAACTTCTGTGGTGAAAGAGAAGCTTCTGACCTACACAAGCTCTCCTTCAGGCCTAGAAAACGTACACAGTGTGTCACAGCTAAATACAAGGTAGAACAGATTGTTTAGCATAAATAGTTAATATAAATTCTAAGGGACAATTCAAGGCCCGTTAACAACACTGCAGTCATAGGACAAAAAAAAAGTGTTTGTTGGGGGGGAGGGACATGGCTTAATGGGTTACAGATTGTTGTAATAAACCATGAATTCAGTATCTTTGAACCATGGTTTAACATTTAAACTCTCAGGCTCATCTTTTGAAGGTATTGTGCAGGTTTACTTTGAGGATGAAGACGGAGAAGTCAAATATGGAGTGATTATTTTGTGAAAGATGTTGGCCTGCTGGTGGTATGATGTTTTTGTCTTGTGTCATTTTTCTGTGCGAGTTCATTCGACAGCATAGTAGTTGTCTGTTTTCACTCAAACAGTTGTTATTGAGGCATTTAGTGCACTGGGTGAGGTACACCTAATGTTGTGATAAGCCTGGGTAAGACCCACGAATCTTGAAAGGTGTGTTATAGAGGATATTGATCATTGTAGCAGTGATGTGTCTACAGGATTTGCATCTGTTGTTCTGGCAAGGTCTGGTACTGCTTTGAGTTGGTGTGTCCTGGGCTGATGATGAGCTTGGCTAGGCTGGGGCAGGGGGGGATTGTTTGAAGACCAGAAGAGGGAGTCCAAGAAAGATTTCTTTCAGGATGTGGTCCCCATCAAGTATAATTGTTTAATGATAGCCTATGTGGGTTCCAGTGTGGGATGGTAGGTGACAATTAGGGGTGTGTGGTCAGAATTTTTATTTGTTTTTCTGCATTGAAGCAGATTTCTATCAAGGCACCAATGATTAATACCCCCCCACAACACACCTTTCAAAATCCATGAGTCCTATCCATGCCTATCACACGTGCTGTACTTCATCTAAATGCCCCCAAAACAGCTATGTGCATGCCACCAGACAATCACTACGCTCTCGAATGAACTCACACAGAAAAATGGTATAAAGCAAAAACACCATCTCACCTGTGGGCAAACATTTTTCACAAAAACTATCACTCTGCATGTGACTTCTCAGTCCTCTTCCTCAAGCAAGCCTGAACACCACTTTCAAAAGATGAGCCTGGGAACTTAAATTTATAACTTTGCTAGACACCAAAAATCACAAACTTAATAATTACAATCTGTAACCCACTAACTCTCCTTTGTCCTATGACTGTAGAGGCATTAAACATGGCATTAAACATGGCTTAATGGGTTACAGATTGTTGTCCTATGACTGTAGAGGCATTAAACATGGCTTAATGGATTACAGATTGTTGTAATAAACCATGAATTCAGTATCACAAACTTAATAATTACAATCTGTAACCCACTAACTCTCCTTTGTCCTATGACTGTAGAGGCATTAAACAGTCCACTTCACCTAGAATGATCTCTTGCCATGTGTGTTAAGTCTATCTGTTCCACCCTTGTGTTTAGCTGTGACAGACTGTGGACCTTTCCCAGACTTGAAGAGGACTCTGTACGAGCTCAGAAGCATGTCTCTCTCACCAACAGAAGTTGGTCCAATAAAAGAGATTACCTCACCCACCTTCTCTCTCTAATATCCTGGGACCAACACAGCTACGACACCACTGCAAATAATAATGGGAGTTTGTCAGACTGACTAGCACTGGCAATTTCATAACAGAGCCCTCAACAAGTGATGCCTTCAATCTAAGGAGGAAGACAAAACAAGCTTTACCTCAGAAAGCCGAAAAAAGGAATAATAAAAAGGAGTTAAGAGATTAAATCAGCCCAAATTGATGATAAACTCCAGGTTTGTTTTGAACTGAGCTCACTCCCAAACTGTGGCTTGTGTGTGAAATGATTCAGGGGATTGGCTGAACCAGGAATGTTTTGATTTTTACATTCTGGATTTCATTATCTCCTTTAGGAAAGTGGATGCATCTGAAAGTTCATTTGTACAAATCCTGCCATAGCTAAACAACCAGGAGTGAAACCAAGCAGGATAGAGTGCATGCTGGTGGCCTAGAGGCAGCATTCAAGTTCCTGCTTTGCTTCAACTTTCCTGATCTGCAAGGGGGGGGCAAAGAAAGAGGTTTTAATTACAGCAACAACACATCAGCGTGTTTGTGAGGGGCATTTTCTTTGTCTCACCTTTACCTTACAGCATGTAGAAGAAGCTCATTCTGAAACACAGACAAATTCCTCTGTTCCTCACCTTTGCCTCACCCTCCCTATCAGCTGATGGCAACTGCGGAGACCTCAAACTGAACCAGGAGTGTGTTTATATTCCTCCCCCTCCCCCCTGAAAACTTGTTGCTTCAAGCCCACCACAGTTAACTGTTCCTCCTGCAGAGGCTCAGTAGTTCAATTAACACCATGATAATTACACTACATGGGCTTCCAGAGACAAGGGTGTACCTCCAGGGAATCCCTCATTGATATTTATCTGAGGGCCCCCTCCCCCCATGGTTAGGACTGAGAAGAAAAAATAAAGCCAGAACACATAAGAGATAACACCGCCCAGTGAGAACACCCCTGAGCTGTGGGGCACTGGAAAGCAGGATTGAGATCCAAATGTCACAATGAGGTCTGTGAGATTGATGGATGCATAGACAGACAGAAATCTACATTCTGCATCACATCACAGGCCAGTCTTTAAAACCGACTCAAAGAAATAATGTTGCAGCTATTTATCTATTCCTTAGAGCCATCATTTCTCAGGGTGCTCAGATCATTCATAATGATCACAGATGTGTCCCTGCACTAGTCAAATAGAGGACAGGACTGAGAACAAAAGAAACACTGAATGAGTGCTCTCCTAACACAGGATTTTACATCTGAAAAGTATTTGGCCCTGTAAAACATGAGAGGGAGGTACTTATCTCTGTCACCCCACATACTGTCTTCACCCACCAGGCCGAAGCTCCAAACCTACTGTACATTGAAGTTGTTTAGTTTCAAAGACAGCAGACAATAATATTCTCATTTATAAAGCATGTTTCCCCAGCAAGGGACTCTGGGTACTGCATGAGCAATTACACTCAGTCACAATAATACAGTAGACTAAAAGCTCAATTAAAAGACATGTATTGACAGGAATTGAACAAACACTTGAAGAAAGGAGTGTTGACTGTCCTGTAGCAATTTCTTTATGAAAGCAGGTTTCATAGCTCTCCTTATCAATGCATTTTGCATATTAATCATTTGGCGTAGAAAAGTATTATTATTTCCTTTTTTACACATGAGGTAATTGAGGCACAGAGATACCCGGCCAGATTTTCAAAAGAGTTCGGAACCAAACAGTCCCTATTGTTTTCAATGGGAGATGCTGGGTGCTGAGCATGTTTGAAAACCTGGCCTCTTCATTTAATTACCTAAATGGAAGATGGGCTGTTTTGAAAACATGGTTCTGTGGGTATGTCTACATTGCAATTAAAAACTCATGGCTGGCCTGTGACTCAGGCTAACAGGCCTTTTAATTGCCATGTAGACATTTAGGCTCAGGCTGGGGCCTGGGCTATAGGACCCTACAAGGTGGGAGGGTTTGTGGGCCTGGAGTTCAGACTGAGCCCCAACATCTACAGCAAAACTAAACAAAATTAAACAGGCCAGCCACAGGTTTTTAACTGCAGTGAAGACATACCCAGTGTAATCTTGGGAAAGATCACACAGGAAGCCTGTAACAGAGCTAACAATAGAACCCAGATCTCCAGACTCTCTGCCTAGTATTTAAGCCCCAGTATCATCTTCCCCTTCTCTTCAACAACCCAAATCAAAGTAGGGTCCATGAACAATATATAACTACCCTGCTATGAGAGTATTTTGGTCAGGCGGTATCTGAGACCTCTTCATTGACCCCTATCCTGACTGGTCTCTGCACTCTGGTTCCAGCCACCTTTCAAGATTTCCATCTTTGTGTCTTGGCTCAGCCAATGACCTGAGTTTTTGCTGCTGTGACTGCTAGGATGTATAAGTCACTCCAACTGGAGCATCTGCTCCAGCCCATCAGTTTTTATACAATATCTGAAAAAAGTATCATTATTGTGTGATCAGCTGTGGGGAGGCATTGAGGCCTAGTGGACAGGGAACTGAGCTGGGATTCAGGACAGTGGGCTTCCATTCCCAGCTCTGCAACTAGGCTGCTAGGTGACTTGGGCATGTCACTTCTCTGTGCCTCAGTTGCCCCATCTGTAAAATGGAGATGATACTGACTTCATTTGTAAAGCTCTTTGAGATTTAGTGATGCAAAGAACTAAATATTATTATTATGTGGACTTTCTAGACACTCGTTTCAGAGTCACAAATCCTTTACAGGCCATTCACTTAGTTTTTTGGGTTCAGACTAAAATAGCTAATCACTAACTTACTGAATAAAGAAATGCTACTGTACTCCTTGGAGTATTCCTTCCTGTGCCTCCTCCCCCATCCTCAGACATATGTTAGTAGTTAGGAGCTGTTTGCTGAAGCTCAAAGTTTGGCCAGGGCGGGGGGGGGGGGGCGCGCGAGAACTATGATCAATGGTCAGAAAAAAAAAAAAAAAAAAAAAAAAAAAAGACATTCTGATGAGAGAAACATACAATACATTGTACATTTGTACTTGGCAAAACAGAAACAGTGATAGAGAACTTAGGTCTTGATAACAGACATAAATCTGCAGCAGAAATGAGACTGAGCCAGTATGACATGGTACTCTGTACCAGCATTTCTCTGGGGGTCCTTTGGTTTTGCAGGATTTAAACATTTAAAAAACAAAACAAAACAAAAACCACTTTTGAATATGACCTGATGCAAGGCAATGCAATTCTAGAATCAGAAGACAAAGAACTTGAAACACAAGCTGAAAATTTGAAAGGGACTCATAGGGTTAGCTCTGAGCCCTCACAATGATAATGTAAATGTCAGCATGGTTAGCTATTTTACTAATAATCATTTTAGCAGCAATATCCTGCACTTCTGGGACAGTGGGAGGAGCTGAAGCAGAATACTGTCATTTCCACCTGCCCTGAGCACGTACTGGAATATGACACAAGCATGTCTAGACTACAACACTGAGGGTGCAGGATGAATCCCAGCTTTTGGGTGGTAAATGAATGTCAGTTATTTATGTATCACTGGAAGGTGGATACAGGATGAAGAGCTGTGGGCACTTCTTTTTAGCTCTGTGGAAAAAACCCACAACCAACAATGAAACCAGCAACTTCTCTGCATCCCCCAAATGAGAAAATAGCCAACAAAAAGATAAAATCAAGGCCAAACAATCCATAGATACCAGCCTTTAAAGCATCTCTCCCTCTCTGATCCCTAGAAAAACTGATTAACTTTGCTGTGCCCCTTAAACGTTGACAAAGTTGGGGCATTTCAGTCCGAAGTGGAGGCTCCTCATAGAGAATGCCCTTCCAGCAGGGTCCTCTCTTTCTCTTAAAATGAAGTGGGTCCAGCTCGAGATTGGCATTTCAGCCTGGGGAGACAGATACTCTCTCCAGTTGGCACGTTCCAAGACATTTAGGGCTTTTAAAGGGCAGACCATGTTATCCTAGTTTGGTCCAAGAGGATTACATATTTAACGGGAGATTTCTGTGGCTGTTTGCTAAAGTTTGCCAAATACCTGATTTAGAGTACCAGCAGGGACTGGTATACAGAAAAGTTTCTGTAGGTCTATATTTCATTAAGATAATGCTAAGTTTCCAGGCATGATTGTTCTCTTCAGCATATTTGAGTGAATTGTCTAGTCTTGCTTTAAAAGTCCCAAGTGATAGAGATTCCCACACATCCCTTAAACAACTATTCCCCAACCTAATGCATCTTAGTGTCAGGAAGTTTTAACTATTGTTCAGATTTCTCTTCATGTCATCCCATTTACTTTGCAGTTATACCTTTCTTCTGTTCCCCTCCTTCCCCTTTCTTGGTGTTTCACCTGTCGAATATTTGTACTGGCAGGCTATTACATCGCCTTCTTGTTGTGTCAACTAGGCAAGGTAGTAATAGGCTTCAAGAGGACTTTATTTTTACAGTGGAAACCTCTTTACCAAGTGGCAGCTGCGTCCTCTGTAACTCTCACTCTACCTCCTTAACTCCTCCCCCCTCCTGTCTTTTCAGACTCCCAACAGCCAGTGCTCCCAGTTCTAATAATTACAGCAGCATCTAAACACCACCCTTCTTTGGCTTTTCTTAGCCAGGCTAGGCATATTTAGCTTCTTTAATAGTTTTTTTTTTTTTGTCATTCAGCCACTCCAGTGTCCTGATAATTTTTGCTGCTTTTCTTTGAACTCTCTCCATTTTTTCTATATCTTTTTGGTATTAGATGTGGTGCCCAGAAATTAATGCAATATTCTAGATGCACTAACACCAGGAGCCATATGTAGCAAGATTACTACCTCCGTCCTCCATGTAATGATGCCTTTGCATTTAGAACCGACAATCGCACTGGAGTTTTTTCCAGCTACCTCACACTGAAAACTCATGTCTAATTTGCTTTCCACTCTCACCTCTACAGTAGACCTTTCGGCATTACTGCTTCCCAGATTTTTCTTCCCCTACTCAATGTAAATTTGGAGTTCCTGTCTCAAAGATAATTAGCTGGTTCTAGCAAGGTTAAACACAACAAATGTCATGTTTAAATAGTCCATATTTGCTAAGACAACAGGATTTGACTATGACCTATTACGAGTCTCTCCAAGGCCTAAGTTTTGTTGCAGGGTTGATGGGAAACAAAACTCAAACAATATGAAAGCATAACCAGTCATAGCTTTATCTCAAAAACTGTCACGCTGTTACAAGAGCAGATTTTTCTGAATGCCTGCCAGACATTCCAGTTTACAAAAAGGGCTTTTAAGTTGTTGGAGCTGCTCCCTGTGCTCCCATAAGGGACATTATTCTCCACTCTTGAGAGCTCTGCTTGAACTCCTCAGAAATACATGGAACCAGAGTCTGATCTCAATTACACCAGCATAAATGGAGAGTAACTCCAATGAAGTTAATGAAAATCAGGCAAAACATATGTTCTCATCCTCTGTGTAAGCTGGATGGTGTGGATAAGCGACTAAGCTCCAGATTTGGAATCAACTAATTCCTTTGGCCAAATTTTGGACACCCCTGTTTTTAGGTGCCCAGCTTGAAATACATTAAACCCAACATTATTTCCTGCCCCCCTGCCATTATATTTAAGCCAAACTCATGATTTTGGGAGCCTGTTTCATAATATTGAATGCTTGTGGTTGGCAGTATTGGAAGCATGTCCACTACATCATCCCTGAGGAGGGTGCAATGTGCACTTTCTGCTGTGTAGTCTGGCTGCAGTTGTGCCTGGCCTCTGGTTAGCTCCTTGCACGCTCATTTTCCATTGCACATCCAGGCAGTGGCCAGACACACTGCCCAGGATTTGTAAAGCACTTTAAGTTGTACAAGACCCTTAACTGTCAGCCAGCTACTTTGCAGATCAAGGATTTGAAAACTATAAACCTCTCTCTCTCTAACTGTCACTGATGTGGTGATCTTAAAGAGCCAGTGTACTTTTATTGGTTTTAGGACAGCATGAAAAATGTTTACTTCTTGAAAAAATGACCAAATAAGTGAGTGAAAATCATACACATTGACACAACATTTTTTAGAGTGTGAGTGAGAATGTGGAAGAAATGAGCGAGCAACGTGCAAAAGGAAGAAATGGCTTTTTTAAAAAAAATAATCAAGCCGAGGCATGTTCTATTCAGCATCTGGCCTCTTTCCACAGCTGCTACTCCTCCAATCAGGCATGCAGCACTGCCACACACCCTGTGGACTCAGCATCACCAGACTGTCAAACAACACTGTTTCCAAAGCGCATAAAGCATGAATTGAGCTAGAACCAAATGTTGATTCTTTACAATACTAGAGAGATTCTGTCGAAAGTGAAGAAAGATCCTGCACCAGGACTGATTGATACACAAACCTCTTTTCAAGTCTGCACCTCTGAAGACTAGTTTCTAAAAATAATTTTTTTTCCATCCCAGGATTTCTAAGCATCTGAGAGGGATCCCAAGTTCTTCAATTGCATTCTTGGACGTGTCATATGTTGACAGTTGCTTCATGACGACTTAAAGTGATCTGCCCTCCAGAGAGTCATAGGTCTGGACAAAATTTCAGGGCGTAGTGCTGCACTGTAAAATGTATTTGAACAAGCCGTCTGAACCCTCACATCAGTGAGGAAATAATAAAATTCCACTGTCTGCCTGTGAGAGACCTCACTCCTACCTCCTCAGAGCATTATAAGGAACAGAGTTTGCAAAGTAGTCAAATGGAATGTAGGATTAGGGATAGAATTAGGGGCTAAAATCACTCTCATTTGAACATTTTGGCTTCAAACTTTTTATAAGCAAGGGAAACAGCCTAGTGCTCTGAACACGTCATTCATTGACAGCAATGAAAATTCTGAGTTCTAATCTCTGCTCTCACACTGACTCCTCTGTGGCTTTAAATTTCCCAACCTATAAAATAGGGGCTAGTAATACTTACCTCCCTTCCTCCCAGCAATGTTGTGGGGATTAGTCCATGTTCTCGGAGCACTTTGATGTGCTCTTGTTCTGAAGTGTTTACAACGGGATCTAATTGTACAGATTATTTTACGCGATAGCTCAGGAGAAACCACACCTAGAAGTTGCCTTCAGCTGGGGGAACCTGAATCTTCAGAAAGATTCTAACAGAATGGAAAGAGTTCAGAGAAGAGCAACAAAACTGAGTAAGAGGCTGGAGGGATTGTTCATAAGAGTAATATTAAAGGAAATGAATATGCATTGCTTGGTTGAAGGCCAGCCAATGGGGGATGTGATAAGTATGTTTGAGTATTCAAAAGGCATAAATATTGAAGGAAAGAATTTGCTTAGGGTAGTCCCATGGGGTGTAACCAGGTAATTGGCAGAGACATAAAAGGAAGCAAAAGAAGAGAGTCCAAATTTCAGGGGTGGGTGAGGGGAAATCCTGACAGTGAGATCTGCTACACTGTGGATGAGACTTGCCAGGAAAACAGTGAAATCCCCAACATTTGGGCCATAGAAAACCCTTTGGGGGAAAAAAAAACAAAACAAAAACTTATTGTAGGGAACTATCCTGAACAGACAGGCGTATTGACTAGATGTGACCTAATCGGTATTTTCTATCTCTATTTCTTTGATTCCTCCAGAAAGGTATAAATATATATTCATTTTGCAGTACCACCCAGGGGCCCCAAACAGGGGATCAGGTTTCCATTGTGCTGGGCTCTGTACAAACACACTAATGCACTCATATCTTTCTAACTATATTATAAAATCAGTGGCATCCATCCGTTTGTCCTGGGAGCTGATTGTATTACTTCAAAAAGTCAAAAGGACACAGTTGCTACTTTGGAGGGAATTCTCTGCCCTGTTCCATTCTTTTGGAACCACTCACATACCAAAAAAGAAACCTGCTGGGAGAACAAAAAGTCAGGAGTGACTTTGCCACTGCGAAAGCTGCAAGAGAAGCTCCCTCTGCCTCCTCCACACAAGAACAATTTCGGAGGTAGCTCAGGGAACACATTTTCAATTCATGACCAAGTTCAAGTTTTCTTCTCAACACAGTAGCCTTTGAGGGCCACAGGTTGGACACAGATCTTCAAAATATGTAACTGCATCAAGAATTATCAGAGGGATCCAAAGCTGTGGAGAAACAGACCATGAAGTGATGTAGCTGTGTTGGTCCACAAATATCAGAGAAATAAGTTGGGGTGAGGTAATACCTTTTATTGTAGTAACTTCAATTGGTGAGAGAAGTGACCTGAAGAAGAGCCCTGTGTAAGTTCAAAAGCTTGTCTCTCTCACCAAACAGAAGTTAGTCCAATAAAAGATATTACCTCACCCACCTTGTGTCCCTGAGTCATTCGTTCGTGAAAAATAAGTGGAATTTTCAAGGTCATTGTGCAAATCCACATCCCCTCCTGAAGTGTTTTGTTTCTCAGTGACCATATTAGCTGACATACTTGTCATGAAAACAGTTGCAGCAGAGACTACAGAAATATTTGGGCTAAGGCAATTTTGCCAAGTAGGTAAGGGTGAGCCTAGGCACCTGAAGGAAGCTCAGACTAAACAAAAGTGAGTCCCATTTAGTTCTGGCAAGTGAAGTTCAAGCTCTGGACTTTGGGATTAAGCAGAAGGCCTTAGACAAGCTAAAGGTCATGACTGAAGTTACGGGCGGAATTTGAACTGAGGACTGCTTGTTCCTCTTGTGAAACAAAACAACTTTAGAAACTCCACTGATTTGTTAGTCTCTAAGGTGCCACAAAGATTCCTCATTGTTTTTGATGTGAGAATGTTTACAAAGCCATTACCATATGGAATGGGAAGTGCCTGCTTTATTCCTGTGGTTAGGAGCATTCATCTGTTTGGAGAAGAGGCTGAAGAAACTATTTGTCAACTATTTTAAGTTTAATGTGGGAAAGATCTGCTCCTCTAATGTCTGCCTCATTTAGTGGGAAGTTGACAAGCTGCTGCTTTATCTGAGAAACCAAAGGACATCTTTCACTATCATTTTCAACAAGGCTAGGGAAAATCTGTCCCCCACAAAAAACAGGAAGCCTGCCAATCGCATGGGTGCAGATCTTATGCTGTCTTATGCATACTGGGTAGCCACATGCTTACGTCATCTTCTCTCCTTCAGAAAACGCACTTGAATTTATGGCCCAAGGAATTTTCCTCAGAACACTGTATGTAATACATTGGATCCCCAAGGGTGATTCAGTCCATTATTTGGGCATTTGCAGTTTTGTGCACAGACAGAGTAGTGCAACCCAGGGACTATGCAAAATTTACCCACACATTTGGAACCCAGTACTTCACTATCAGCCTGCAGCATCCACATCACTACCGCTCTTGCCCTACTTCCCTTCCCCATCACTCGCAACAGCACCTCATCGCTAACCTACACCTCTGCTATTTGAGTGCTGCTGAGCCACTCCTAGGCTGAGCTGCCAACTCTGTCAGCCTGTGCAGTGATTTTGTCTAGTACGGGGTCAGCAACCTGTGGCTCCGGAACCACATGCAGCTCTTTGGCAGCTATTTTTTGAGGGGGTACGAGGTGCAGGTTCTGGCCAGGAGGCGCTTATCACAGGTGGTTCCTGGCTGGTAGCGCAGCAGGACTCTGGCCCGACACCGCTCCCACAAAAGCAGCTGGCTGCTAGCACGTCTCTGCATGCCTCTTGCGGGGTGGAGGGCAGCGGGTCACTCTGCACCGCCTATGCCCACAAGCACCGCCCCCCACAGGTCACATCCAGTTCCTGGCCAATGGGAGCTGTGAGGATGGTGCTGGGGGCAGGGGCAGCACGCAGAGCTCCCCCCCCTCCCTCGGCAGGGGCACGCAGAAATGTGCCAGCAGCCAGCCACTTCCGGGAGCATCGTGGGGCCAGGGTAGGCAGACAGCCTGCCTGAGCCCTGTTGTGCTGCCGGCCAGGAGCCGCCTGTGGTAAGTGCCTCCCAGCCAGAACCTGCACCTCACACCCCTTCCTGCACCCCAGCCCCCTGCCTCAGCCCAGAGCCCCCTCTTGCACCAAACTCCCTCCCAGAGCCCAGACCCCTCACCCTTTCCTGCACCCCAGCCCTCTTCCTCAGCCTGGAGCCCCCTCCTGCACCCAAACTCCCACCCAGAGCCTGCACCCCTCACCCCCTCCCACAGGATAGAACCCTCTCCTGCACCCAAACTCCCTTCCAGACCCCGCACCCCCTCCTACACTCCATTCCCCTGCCCCCGTCTGGAGCCCTGTCCTGTTTATATTCAAATTCAAATACCAGAAATTGCTTTAAAAATATTGGTGAGTAGTAATAACTTTAATATGTTCAATTATTATTAGTTGATTAATTCTAACTCTACAAGGACTTTACATGTGATGCGGCTCTCAAAATATTTTGGTCAAAGACAAAAACAAAAAAATAGCTCCTCTTCTTTGAAAGGTTGCCGAGTCCTGCTCTAGTGGAACACTGTACTTGGTAGCGTAAGCAGAGACAAGACCAGACAATTCTTTTCATCTTGTGAACTAAAACAGATTTTCATGCAACTCTTCACAGGTGTAAAGGCTACAAATAGAGCTACAAGGATTCTGACAAATGCAGGCATTTTGCTGTCTGCCTGCAGCAGTCTGAAAAACCGTTCTGCCTCTCTCCTGGAAGTACCACCTCCTGTAGGTCATATTTCCAAATGATATTGGAATCAATAATCCTAGTTTATATAACAGTTGTATCTCAAAAATGTTTTATAACCAGTCTTCACAACTCCTTTGTAAAGCAGGTAAGTTAATATCTTTGTTTTAGAGGTGAAGAACTGAGGTACAAGGAGATCTAAGGCTTCTCTACATGGAGCAGCAACACACACTAAATTTCTACACAATACTGCATTAATAGGCACTAGGGAACTTTGAATTTGCACTATATATGCCAGTCAGTGGGCAACACATTGGTGCGCTTTAGAAATTACCCCTCTCTAGTTAGTACTGCTGCTCTGCATAGACAAGCTGTAAGGCCTGTATTTAATAAATAAACTACAGACATCTCAGTTTTGGGGGGCTGAATTTGAGACAAGACGACTTGACCAGCTCAGGTACTGTACACCCACATCTCCCATTAAAAATAATTGGAGCTGCGGCTGCTCTGCCAGAACCCCTCAGTCCCAAACTACAGCCTCTTGCTGTTCTAGTCATGGGTCACCCCAGTAAATGAACACTGGGCACCTTCAGATAACCCCTGTATATCAATATGCACTGTCCACTTGCGACAGAGAAAAGTGTGATTTGGAGCTAGGTATTCATCTACCCGAGTCCCTCTGAAATTATGCATCACAGAAAAGCTCCCGAAACCATTACTGTAATGCTGGCAGACCAACTACCAGCCCATCCAAGGACCCTAAGTCTCAAATGAACACTGACTAGTACATAGCTGGAACCAGTCTGGCTTACCTCTATGTTAGTATTGTTAAAGCAGGTATTAAAATTCTAAGAATGTGTTTAGACTTTATGAAATGCCTGTAAGTTGGGGCATGCAATAGTCTCATTTACAATATCTGTATCCCAAGGTTAATGTTAAAGTATTTGCTCTGTAACTGTAAATTACCAGATGAGACCGAGGAATTAGTGTGAAATGCTGGTTTACAACAAAAGTCATCTCCTGCCCAACAAAGATGACCCATCAACACCAGACAAACTACAGGTATTGTAAAACATCAGAGGACAAAAGGCTTTGTTGATTGCTCTCCCTTCCCTCCACCCTCCATTAAGAGAAGACATACGAGTGAATTCCTCCCATCAAGTAAGGGCTCATCTACCAAATTGCTACAGTGGCACATCTGTAGTGTTTCAGTGTAGACACCCCGACAGGAAGGGTTCTCCCATCAGTTTAGGTAAACCACCTCCCCAAGACATAGTAGCCAGGTTGATGGGAGAATTGTCCCATTGATTACCGCTGTCTGCACCAGGGGTTAGGACATTTTAACTGCATCGCTCAGGGATGTGGATTTTTCCCACCCCCCGAGTAACGTAGTTATACCAACCTAATTTCCTAGTGGAGATCAGGCCTGAATTTAGAGCTCAAAGCAGAAGAGAAGAGAATAAAAAGCCCTAACAAGGAGAAATGGAATCTCTCTGCTGCTTGGACTCTCAAGAGCAAGGTTTTCTAGGCATAAGCAAGAGATCACCAGTGTTTAGCCTGGGTTAGCCCTAAAGGGATCTATAGCAGCTTCTATTTCCCTTTGAAACTTAAGACTGTAACTCATTTGTGTATGTAAGTTTGCCTGCTTTAACCGTATAAATAACCCCTATTTCCTTTTCTTAACTAATAAATCTTTAGATAGATTATTATAGGACTGGCTACAAGTGCAGTCTTTGGTGTGAGATCTAAGATACAATTGACATGGTATAAGTGACTGGTCTTTTGGGACTGGGAGTAACCGGAATATTACTGTGATTTTTGGTGTAAAGGACCATCGTTCACAAAGGCTAGCTTAAATGGGCGGCAAGATAGATCAAAGTACCCAAGGCGACGGTTTGTGATTCCATGGCTGTTATAGTGCCTGAGGATTTTATACTTGATAACTGGTTGCTGAAATCTAATTATAGAACTCACAGCTAATTTGGAGTTTGTGCCCTGCTTCTTAAGAGTCTGCCCTGAGGTGGGTACTCATGCTCTTGAACCACTGCAGGACAGCTTGACAATTATTCCTCTTAAAATTAACTCATTAAAACAGCCCAGGATAATAATTGTGGGGGTTGCCTAAACTGCTGACTTCAGGTTCAACCCATGGTGGGCAGAAAAAAAATCTGTTTGGCCCTGATTCAAACTACATTCAGAGTGACAGTGCTGTGTCACAGGACACCCGTGAAGGAGTCAAGGTGGTATCAGTTGTTCTCCCCAGACTATTTTAGCTTTCCTTAACCAGTCATTACCATTTGTACATTACAGTACACCCCTGCATCTCACAATCAGCACTACTCTGAAGTGAGGAGATGTGATGATAAGTAGTAATAGGGCTGCTCCTTTAACAAGATAGTGTTATCATTAAACCATAGTCTAACTGAGTTGGCTGAATAAGTGGCCTGTGGGCATTAAGCCAACAACTCTGGCACATCCTGCAAGAGAGACATTTCCAGGGAAGTGAATAGGATAAGGATCCTGTTAGCTCACCAGTTTGAATCCAGGGGGATACTGACCAGAAGTTACCATCATCTGACAGCTCTGCAGTGACCTATGTGAAATTAACTGGTGTCCTAGTGGACAGGTGTCCACTGTAACAAGAACTGTGACTGCAGTTGATCCCCATGCTGGCAGTCTCACAGAGAAACCAAAGACTGAATGGGCACACAGGCCAACCTATCCTCTTATGCCTAGAACTAGTCCCACCAGAACAGTAGGAGGCACATTGATGGGGGAGCCTTGTACAGTGCTGATCCTGTTCTGTGGCTAGAGATTTTCAGCAACTGCTTCCAGCTGCCCCTTTGCACCAACACTAAATGCAATGAAAAATAAAGTGTTACAAAAAATAAACAAGGGATGCTACATCTGATGAGAGGCTCCAGAACACAACTGTTCCTATATGGACAGAACCCTGACAACGGCCCCCTTGCAGTCAAGACAAAAGCAGTTTAGAACAGGAGCAATAAATACTCCAAGCTTTATTTTATTGAAAAACAAAAAACAACAACAGGCAATCATGTCTGTTGCTGGACAGGGCTGGAAATCCAGTTGAGGGGATTACATTTACGCTAGAACCAAACCTTTCTCTGGGGAATCTGCTTCACTAAGTTGAATACAATACCTCTATTCATTCATTGCTTTTTCCATTAGCTGCCTTGCTTTAGAGCATCCATTCTCTGCACAGCCTTCACTCCCACCCCACCACCACACTCCTTCTGTAACTATCACATGGTCACTTTGCAAACTGTGGTCCTTTCTTTCATTGTTATCCTTGTGATACATGTTTTATGTGCATGGCTTGCAGAAATGACATCTGTTTAGATTAAAACCATGTTGTAATTTGGAGGGAAAAATGCACAGCCACAGTTGAGCATGACATGAGGAAGCTGCCCCTGGTTTTGGAAGCAGCAGTATCTCCCCATTGGGAATACTCTAGTACCATATTTATTGCTTTAATCAGGAACAGGGGAAATGGCTGATGTTTAGATGACCTTTCCACCCAATACAGTGCGGAAACCAGTGCTCATTCCCCAGCTATATGGGGCAACCATTTTACAGGTACTCTCATTTCTTCTTAATGGCTCTTCCATTTGTTCTAATGGCTCTCTCTACTTCTGGTAAGAGCATGATTTATGGAATCCACAAAAATGAATGGATTACACAGTTAACAAATGAATCAAACAAACCAAGAAGGGCCAGATCATATGATTGACTAAATGGGACAGAGTTATTTAAATGGAGCTTCTGTTACATGTATTTTACAGTTGCTTACACTGTAGGTTCAAAGAAGTTGAAGCTAGCCATAAATTGCATTACCGTTAATACCAGGAGTGTACTTCAAATTAGATCTGCATCCTGTAACATCCTTCAGCAGTGAGTTGCCTCAGAGTGAATTAGACAAATATAGTGACTGTTTGGTGATGTTTCACACACTCCTTTGGACAAAAGAGCCACGAGAATATTTTGTTTATGTTAGAAATTCCTAACGCACCTAACATTTTAATTTAGGAGCCTTTCTTGAGAAGTGTCTAGGATTCTGGGGTTCTATCTGCTGCTCTTTTCAATTAGTAATTTGATCTTCCAATCTGGCTGTCTAGGGTCAGCAAAATGTTCATTAGCTCTTTGTGGCTGGCAAGGGTTCAGTATTTCCTAGCTGACCTACAGCAGCAGAAACTCTAGAGTGGATCCTGTCTTCAAGTCCCACCTGGACACCTCTGATGAATACCTGACTCTACTGTCTATTCAGTACTTTAAGGGGAAGCCCCCACATCATAGTAGTATCTGAGCACCTCAGACTCTTGTGTATTTATCCTTACAACACCCTTCTGAGGAAGGGAAGTACTATTATCCCCATTTTACAAATAGGGGATTGAGGTAGACAGAGACTTTGCCCAAGGTTACTCCGTCACTGACTTCCTGTGTAGAAAACTAAATACTGCTCTCTCAAGTCCCAGACCAGTCCCTTAACACGGACCATTCTTTTTTTCATTTTTCTCCTATTGTCACAGCATGGCTCAGTTAATAACACACCTGCCTTACCAGAGGCAGGAGTGCTTTGAACTGAACCACACTAACACTTGGGGTTGAATAGCATAACTGTCCTAACTTGGGGTCCCAGAAGTAGAAGAGAGCAGTTCTGATAAATGCATTTTCCCCCTCATGCTGTTTCCCTAAAGTTACGCTTGTGTGTTTTTTTTTCCCTTTTGACTTTTAAATGAATCATCAATTACAGATGAGCAAAGCCAGAGTGTAGTTTTGGTTTTGCAAAACCTCATGATTCAGGTTTTGGTTTTCTGTAATCAAACCCAGGGATGATTCAGATCCAGCTCTCATTTTATTCAAATGCCCAAGGTAATTTTTTGGGAACGGTGGCGGTTTGATGATAGTTCCAATTCTCACACATTTTTACAATGCAAAAGGTGGTGGGCAGTTTAAACCAGGAAGATTCCAAGCCCTGCTTCATCTTATTCTATCACGATCATCTGGTCCAGATCTATTCAGTTTGTGTTCCTAAAACCAGTGTTTACTCAATGCTCTTTCCTTTTTGTAGAAGAAAGGTCAATACAACACTAAAGGGAGTGAAAGGAATTAATTGCAAGTTGGAATCTTGGTTACCATTATAAACCTTCTAAGCTCTGACACTGAAGAGAATTAATGTTGAAGAAATAGAGGGGTTGTTGCTTATTTGTTAATACTGTTTGTAAAACATAAGAACAGCCATGCTAGGTCAGACCAATGGCCCATCTAGTCCATTATCCTGTCTTACAACAGTGGCCAGTGCCAGAAGCTTCAGAGGGAAGACTCGAACAGGTCAATGGTTGAGTGATCCATCCAGTCATCCAATTCCAGCTTCCGGCAGTTAGATGTTCGGAGACATCCAGACCATCTTTTGATTATCTAAGTCATGGAAAACTGGAAAGGGGCAAAGATAGCACCAATCTATGAAGAGGGAAATAAGGACAACATGGAGAATTACAGACCAGTCAGCTTATCTACGCTTTGCCAACATTTACAAGAGAATACAGTGATAAGTAACAGTCAGCATGTATTTGTTAAGAACAAATCCTGTGAAACCAACCTAATAGATTTCACAGGATAACAAGACTTGTGGATGGGGGAAAGCGCTAGATGTGGTATATCTTGACTTTAATAAGACTTTTGATATTGTCTCAGATGATCTTCTCATAAACAAACTAGATGACGCCACTATAAGGTGCATCCATAACGTTCTCAGAGAGTAGTTATCAGTGATTCCAAGTCAAGTTGGAAGGGCACATCAAGTGGGGTCCCACAGGGATCAGTTCTGGATCCAGTTCTGTTCAATATCTTCATCAGTGATTTAGATAATGGCATTGAGAGTACACTTATACAGTTTGCGGACAATAGCAAACTGGGGCGGGGATGTAAGTGCTTTGGAGGATAGGATTAACATTCAAAATGATCTAGACAAACTGGAGTAATGGTCTGAAACAAACAGAATGAAATTCAATAAGGATAAAGTACTCCACTTAGGAAAAAACAATCAGTTGCACACATACAAAATGGGAAATGATTGACTAGGAAGGAGTACTGTGGAAAGGGATCTGGGGGTCATAGCAGATCACAAGCTAAATATGAGATAACAGTGTCACACTGTTTAAAAAAAAAAAAGCAAACGTCATTCTGGGACGTATTAGCAGGAGTGTTGTAAGCAAGACATGGGAAGTCATTCTTCTATGCTTATTAGACTTCAACTAGAGTATTGTGTCCAGTTCTGGGCACCACATTTCAGGAAAGAGTGGACAAATTGGAGAAAGTCTAGAGAAAAGCAACAAAAATGAAGGTGTAGAAAACATGACCTGTGAGGGAAGACTGAAAACAATAGGACTTGTTTAGTCTGTACGTGAGAACAGTTTTCAAATACATAAAAAGTTGTTACACGGAGGAGGGATATACATTTTTCTCATCAACCTTTGAGTATAGGACAAGAAGCAATAGGCTTAAATTGCAGCAATTGCAGTTTAGGTTGAACATTAGGCAAAAATTCCTGTCAGGGTAGTTTAGCACTGGAATAAATTGCCTAGGGAGGTTGTGGAATCGCTGTCACTGGAAATTTTCAAGAGCAGATTAAACAAACACCTGTCAAGGATGGTCTAGATAATACTTAGTCCTGCCATGAGTACAGGGGACTGGATTAAATGACCTCTCAAGGTTCCTTCCAGTCCTACAATTCTATGATCTTGGCTAATTGCCAGTGATGGACCTATCCTCCATGAACTTATCTAATTATTTTTTGAATGCAGTTATACTTTTGGCCTTAACAACATCCCCTGGCAAGGATTTCCACAGGTCAATTGTGCATTGGGTGAAGAAGTACTTCCTTATGCTTGTTTTAAACCTGCTGCCGACTAATTTCATTGAGTGACTCAAGGTTCTTGTGTTATGTGAAGAGGAAAATAACACTTCCTTATTCACTTTCTCCACACCATTCATGATTTTAATAGACCTCTATCATATGCACCCCCCTTAGTTATCTCTTTTCCAAGATGAACAGCCCCAGTTTTCTTAATCATTCCTCATATGGAATCTGTTCCATATCGCCACTCATTTTTGATGCTCTTTTCTGCACTTTTTCCAATTCTAATATACCTTTTTTGAGATGGGGTGACCTGAACTGCACACAGTATTCAAGGTGTGGGTGTACCAAGGATTTATGTACTGGGATTATGATATTTTCTGTCTTATTATCTATCCCTTTACTAATGGCTCCTACCATTCTGTTAGCGTTTTATGACTGCAGCTATACACTGAGTGGATGCTTTCAGAAACTATCCACAATGACTCCAAGATCTCTTTTTTGAATGGCAATAGCTAATTTGGACCCCATCATTTTATATGTATAGATGGGATTATGTTTTCCAATGTGCATTACTTTGTACACTGAATTTCATCTGCCATTTTGTTGCCCAGTCATCCACTTTTCTGAGATCCCTTTGTAACTCTTTGCAGTCTGCTTTAGACTTAATTAGTTTTGTATTATCTGCAAAAACTTTGCCAGATAATCTACAAATATTTCGAATAGCATTGGCCCCAGAACAGATCCTTGGGGACCGCCTATTTACCTCTCTCCCCTATGAAAACTGATCATTTATTCCTACCCTTCGTTTTCTGTCTTTCAACCAGTTACTGATGCATGAGAGGACTTTTTCTCTTATCCCTTGACTGCGTACGAGACTTTGGTGTGGGGTCTTGTCAAAGGCGCTCTGAAAGGTCACATACACTATATCAACTGGACCTAGGGTGACCAGATGTCCCGATTTTATAGGGATAGTCCCGATTTTTGGGTCTTTTTCTTATATAGGTTCCTGTTACCCCCCCACTCCTGTCCCGATTTTTCATACTTGCTGTCTGGTCACCCTAACTGGATCACTCTTGTCCACATGCTTGTTGATACCCTCAGAGAATTCTAATAGATTGGGGAGGCAGGATTTCCATTTTTAAAAAGCCACACAGATGAACGTGATTTGTTGGGGAAGAGTCAATATATCTGACCATTCTGTTTTTTGCTATAATTTCAAGCAATGTGGCTGGTACAGAAGTTAGGCTTACTGGCCTGCAATTGCCAGGATTGCCTCTGGATACATTTTTTTTTTTTAAATGGCATCACATTAGCTGCCCTTCAGTCATCTGTAGAGTCCTGCAAATCTGCAGATATCTGCTTAAGGTTGCCAACTTTCTACTCGCACAAAACCGAACACCCTTGCCCCCGGTGAGGGCTCTGGCTGGGGATGTGGGCTCTGGAATGGGGATGAGGGGTTTGGAGTGCAGGTGAGTGTTCAAGGCTGGAATCAAGGGATTTGGAGGGCAGGGGAGGAAAATCAGGGCTGGGGCAGAGGCACGGCAGGGGGTGCAGGCTCTGGGCGGCGCTTACCTCAGGTGGTTCATGGAAGCAGTGACATGTCTCCCCTCCGGCTCCTACGCAGAGGCACAGACAGACAGCTTTGGACGCTGCCCCGAGTGCAATGGGAGCTGCAGAGCTGGGGCCTAGGGTGGAGGCAGCAGCCCCCGGCTGCCCCTGTGCCTAGGAGTCAGAGGAGGGACATGCTGCTGCTTCCAGGAGCCGCACAGAGCCACGGCAGGCAGGGTGTCAGCCTTAGCCCCACTGACTGGACTTGCAAGAGCCCAGTCAGCGGTGCTGGGAACCACCAGGGTCTCTTTGACCAGTCGAAAACCAGACACATGGCAACCCTATATCCGCGGACCATGTTTGCAGATACAAATTTTGTATCCGTGCAGGGTTCTTGTGAGTCATCTGATACATAGGCTGATACACATCAGAGTTATTAGTCCTGTAATTTCATATTTGAGCTTGTTCTGAACACTTGGGTCTGGGTGATTTATTACTGTTTAATGTATCTATTTATTCCAAAGCCTCAGTCTGGAACAGTTCCTCAGATCTGTCACCTAAAAGAATGGCTCAGCTGTGGGATTCTCCCTCTCATCCTCCACAGTGAAGACAGATGCAAAATATTAATTTAGCTTCTCTGTAACAGTCTTGTCTTCCTGCAGTGCTTCTTTTTGCACCTCAACCATCCAGTGGCCTCACTGACTGTTTGATAGGCTTTATGCTTCTGGTTTACTTAAAAAGTGTTGGCTATTAGTTTGTGTCTTCAAATTCATTTTTGGCCGCCTAATTATACTTTCACCCTTGACTTGCCAGAGGTTCTCCCCTTTCTATTTTTCTCAGAAAGTCTTTTTGCCTCTAAACACCTCTTTTACTCTCTTATATTTTAGCCATGATGGCATTGTTTGCTCCTTTTATAGTTATTTTTATTTGGGGTATGCATTCAGTCTGAGTCCATTACAGTGTTTTTAAAATATTTTCCATGCAGTTTGCAGACACTTCACATGTGTGACTGTTCCTTTTAATTTCAATTTAACTAGCTTCCTCATTTTTGTCACATTCCCAGCCTGAACACTGAAGTCTACTCATCCTCCACAGGACAAATACCGCACAGATATCAGCAGTGCAAGCTTCCTCGTCCCACTCTTTTGGAGTCCCTTAGCCCTACTCCAGCAGGGTAATCTTTTCAGGAACCACTTTTATTCAGTCCTTGGCCTCTCTTTTGAGATGCCAACAAGGTGGCCAAACAGTGGCCATTTTGGTGGAGCGCTGTGTGATGTGAACACATACATATGGCTGAGAAAAATGGGATTAGCAACTCAACTCATTTCACACAGGACACTGGTGAGAGGGACTCTCTACCGGTCAGTACTGAAGACCTAAATCAGCAACCCAGCAGTGGAAGGCTCCCTAACTTATTACAGTCCCTTGAGTCACCATGTCTCTCCAGAAATAGAAGCCTTTTCAATGTGATGCTCTGTATCCCAGGGGACCACCCAGTACCCCCATGTTCAGCCTTGTAAAATGATTGTGTAGTATCCAATGCAAAGTTTGTCATGTTGGGTGTCTTCGGAAGGCTCATGATGCACTGAGCATCATTGTTAGTTATACTAATGTTATAGGATGTAAGTTCATGTATATAGTTATGAGTCTGAAAACGTGTCCTCATGTTTTAAACAAGCCCAGGCAAAAACCTTCCAAGAGCAAAGAGGCAATTCACAACTTGTCAGGGAATGTATGGGACAAACCCAACCCAACCTCACAGGAACAAAGGACACTGACCTAGGCAGGAACAAAGGATCTGTTGGACTGAGTGAGTCACCCCCCCCGTTCCTTTGGTCAGTTTGGGACTACAATGAGGTAATGCTCTCCTGACTCTAAAAAGGTTGGGGGGCAAAGCCAAGAGGGAAGAAAGAACATGAGAAAAGGGAGAGATGTTTGCCATGCTTTTCTCCTCTCTTCCACCTACATCTACAGCCACCACACCAAGTGACTGAACTGCTGATCCAAGTGGAGAGCCTGGTTGAAGGGGAGCCAGCTTATTGTGAGAAGCATCTAAGTTTGTAAGGACATCGAAGTGTTAGAATGTGTTTTGCTTTTATTACATTTGACCAAACCTGACTTGTTATGCTTTGACTTGTCATCAATTAAAAATCTATCTTTGTAGTTAATAAATCTGTTTATTCTACCTGAAGCAGTGCGTTTGGTTTGAAGTGTGACAGAGACTCCCCTTGGGATAACAAGCCTGGTACATATCAATTTCTTTGTTAAGTTGACAAACTCATATAAGCTTGCAGAGTCCAGCGGGCATAACTGGACACTGCAAAATGGAGGTTCCTAGGGTTGTGTGTTGGACCAGAGATATTGGCTAGTGTCATTCAGTTGCACAGTCCAAGGAACATCTTACATGTCAGAGGCTGTGTGTGAACAGCCCAGGAGTGGGGGTTCTCACAGCAAAGCAGGGTAAAGCTGGCTCCCAGAGTCATGGATTGGAGTGACCTAGCAGATCACCGGTCTAGAAAATACCAGGGGAACGTCACAGTACCCAAATCAGCAACCCAGCAGTGGAAGGCTCCCTAACTTATTACAGTCCCTTGAGTCACCTTGTTTCTCCAGAAACAGAAGCCTTTTCAATACCAGCTAAATCTTTCATTAAATAAAACATGTCCTGAATATCAGTTACAACAAAATGCTAAAACTCACTACTACCCACTTGCATTGATACTACAAAAAAATATTTCTATTCTCAGGGGCTAATGTAATTTATGAAATCCTACTCTGTAGTTTATGCCACGTGGAAAAATGGCAAAAGGTACTCCCTCTCCCCCACCCCCAGGTCTGACATTTCATTTCATCTTGCTGTTTTATCGGCACTCACATCTGGATTACATAAATTTACAGCAGAGTTTTTAATATCAGTGTTGCTCAAGGTTACAGTATTTGACAAATCCTGTATACCAGGCTGTCAGATTGAATTAACATGGGAAATAGAGGGGGAAAATAAAGAATCAAGAGACTGAAGAGCATTTTATTCCTTTGTGTTCAAAAAGGAAGACAAATTTAACCCTTATAAGCGTAGGCTGCTGATCCCCAGAGACAATTCTGCCAGTATATGGTAATTGGCAGTCTCCCAGTAACACACAAGAAGGCCAAGACTGAACATTTGCAGTTATCCAGATTAACTGACCTTTCAGGGGCCATCAGATTCCTACAAACAGAAGCCATCATCCAACAGGAAGTCACTTTTTAAAGACAGCAATGTTTGTTTCTCTACTATCTGCCGGTTGTTGATTTGTTAATAAAATATAAAAAGTGTTTTATTCAGGACGATTCTGTACCACCACTCTAAAGGGCTCCTTGTATCCAAACAGCAGCTTCTGAAAGACCCTATGTGCTCACCAGAAGGCCATAAAGACTAATTGATCTCACGCTTGCTCAGTTGACGTGGGCATTTTAAACTCTCCAATGATGCACTTCAAATCAGCCCTTTGAAGATTCTTCCCATGCAGTCGCCCACACTGCATCTTTTTAATCTTACCATTGAGATTCCTTCCTGATGGTCTTTATGCTGAAGTCATGCATTAGTAACTGCAGACTGGAATGAGTAGTCATCCTTCTCTTCCCCTCAACAGACCCACTGCACAACACAAACCTGTCAGAAGTCAGACAGCTGATCTGTGCAAACCAGCTCCACTGATCAGATTTGCTCAAATCCAGCAAAATGCTGACTCAACAGGTAGGTAAGATAGATAACTCTCAACTAACATAAAGCAATCAGCTATTTAGCATATTTGTAAGGAACAAATCCTAGATCACGAGGCGAGCAACCAAGTGGTGTGCTGAAGATACTTGCAGGGGACTAAAAGGAAGAAATCTTGTCTTCAGGCTACAGAGCTGCTCCGTGAACACTACTGCAGCTCTGATGCTCTAGAAGCACCTTCAAGTCCTAGGCTTCCCGTGGTGGCCAACAGTAAATCCACCATCCTGATCTCCACTTCTTTCCCAACACCACCTTCACAGAAGCCCACAAGGAGCACTGTGGAACTGGATGTACATCTTTCTCCAATTCTGCTATTTCCCATGCAATGGAACTGTGGAAGTTCCATTGTATCTGGGGAGAGTCACACCAGGGTGTGATGGAGAGGGAAGAAGGTAGTTGGGGAGGCAGGATATGACCCTAAAGATGTTCCACTTCAGGTTCTCTCTAGATCATCAAAACAAAATGGCATGATTTCAGAGCCCCAACACTTGCAGATGAAGGTCCAACATCAAAATGGTGCCAATGTTTTGTCTTACTATACAAAATACCCTGTATCCTGGTTCCCTCCCCCCCAACCCCCCGCCCCACTCAAAAAAAAACAAACAAGCCAAAGTGCAAATCTAAAAGGACAAAATCAAATAGGTAGTTCACATGCTGTTCTGTATCCATCTCTTCAGGAACTATATCTATAGACATAGATTTAGCCTGATCATTAAGAGTTTATTGTGGTTAATCGACACAGCAGATAGACATGCAACTGTTATCTTCTTGTGACTTCAAAGATCGAGTGAGCTTTCCTTAGCATAGCCACTTGTACTGCTAAGTAACCTAGAATATTGAAAAGTAGCCCACACAGTGCATGCTGCTGTCCTGCATTACACTGAGCTGATGACACTACAAGGAACAGTGGGTTCAAATATTGTTCCTCCTACCAACCTGTAAACCTAAAGGAGTCCTTTAATCACCCCAACTAATCTGCAGATGAGCTATTTGTTCTCCATTCAAGCAAACTCAACAAAACACATCTAAACACAGGCTCTGCCAGTGCCTAAAAAACACCTCTTGGAGGCACACCTAGGGCACCATTAGGGATAGACACATTAGAGACATTCCAGCTGTGAGAATGAGGAGTACTTGTGGCACCTTAGAGACTAACAAATTTATTTGGACATAAGCTTTCGTGGGCTAAAACCCACTTCATCAGATGCACGGTGTGGAAAATACAGTAGGATGATACACACACACACACACCATGAAAAGATGGGAGTTGCCATACGAACTCCAATGAGACAAATCAATTAAGGTGTGCTATTAGCAGCAGGAGGAAAAAAATTTTGTAGTAATAATCAGGATGGCCCATTTCAAACAGTTGACAAGAAGGTCTGAGTAAAAGTGGGGGAAAAATTAGCATGGGGAAATAGTTTTTACTTTGTGTAAGGACCCATCCACTCCCAGGCTTTATTCAAGCCTAATTTAATGGTGTCCAGTTTGCAAATTAATTCCAGTTCTGCAGTTTCTTGTTGGAGTCTGTTTTTGAAGTTTTTTTGTTGAAGAATTGCCACTTTTAGGTCTGTTATTGAGTGTCTCGGGAGGTTGAAGTGTTCTCCAACTGGTTTTTGAATGTTATAATTCTTGACATCTGATTTGTGTCCATTTATTCATTCACATAGAGACTGTCCAGTACATGGCAGAGAGGCATTGCTGGCACATGACATCGTACTCCTCATTCTTTTTGCTGAACAGACTAACACAGCTACCACTTTGAAACCATTCCAGCTGTGAGGCTGTTCTCTTGTAACATGGGGTGAGGCAGGTCTGTCAGGAAGATAAAGGATTGAAAAGCTTTAAAACTTACCTTGTAAAAGATAGCAGAAGTGCTACATTTGACAGGGCAGTGACACTCTTGTTAACAGCTCCTGGGGATGGTGAGCATGAAAAAACTGTGACCAGGCTCCTCTGAAGGTCTTAGCACCCCTGAAGGGGCAAGGGAATTGACACAAATAGTCTTAGCCAGTTTCTTCTCTCAGTTATGTTGGGCTGAAATCACAGCAACACCACTGATGCCAGTGGAGTTGCTCTAGCTTTCTTATACCGATGTAAACGAGTTGAATTGAGCCTTCTGATTTCTAAACTAGTTCTATTTCTGCCTTTATAAACAATATAACCTGTGAATAAAAGCTACTGGTAATTATGGACTTCTTTTTCCTCCACTAGAGTCAACATTCCATGGTGGTGTTTGTGAACTTCACCAAACCTACACTCATTAAGCCAATTTAATTGTGTAATTTTCCATTTAAAATGAATTGATCCAAATACTGAATGCTGCAAGTTATGACCCAGAGCACGATAGTGTGTCATCTGGGTGCAGTGTATCATCACACGATGTATGGTTAGATGCAACTGCGCACTTGATGTTGTTTGGCAATTGATGCTTTTCACAAAGCACAAAATTGCTTTTTGTTCATGGGGGCACTATTGGGGAGGGGACGCAGAGAAGAGAAAGAATGGAGACAAATCTTAACAAGAGTTAGATGGAAGCTCTCAACAGGTAGAAAGGAAGGCAATGCAGAGAGACTGAATAGCAGGTAGGAAAGGAAAGAAAGCAGGCAACAGAGTGAGATGAGAATGGAAAGAGGCATTAGTGCAGAAGGTAAATGTGAGTGAGGAGAGTATGCAGTGTTGTTGTAGCCTTCTTGGTCCCAGGATATCAGAGAGACAAGGTTGGTGAAGTAATATATTTTACTGGACCAACTTCTGTTGTATGAGAGAGACAAGATTTTGAGCTACACAAGAGTTGTTCTTCTGGTCTGGGTACCTTTCAACCTGTGGAACTCTTTGCCAGAGGATGTTGTGAAGGCCAAGACTATACCAGGGTTCAAAAAAGAACTAGATAAGCTCATGGAGGATAGGTCCATCAGTGACTAAAAAGCTTGGCTTGATAGGGATGTAAAACTATGATCTGAAGTGCCCCTAGCCTCTGCTTGCCAGAAGCTGGCAATGGGTAACAGGGGATGGATCACTTGATGATTACCTGTTCTGTTCATTCCCTCTGATGGCCACTGTTGAAAGACAGAATACTGGGCTAGATGGACCTTTGGTCTGACCCAATATGGTCGTTCCTACATTCTCTGTGCAGCTCAAAAGCAACCGAAGTTGGTCCAATAAAAGAAACTATCTTATGCACCTTGTCTGTCATAGGGGAATGTCACATTTGCACAATATACCCACAGATCTTTAACAGGATTTGGGGCATTAGTCCCATGAACAAGCTCTCAAAACTCTTCCTACTCAGTGTAATATTACAAGAGGCAGGTGGTACCAATAAGCATTTCACAGAGAATTGGACAAACTGATCAATGTTTTATTTTACTGGTCTAAAGAAGTCCTTCTCTACAACATTATAGGGCCTATGAAACACTTCTATATTTGGCTAATTAGGACAGAAACAAAGAGTGTCAGTGCAAAAAAAATAACTAACCACATGAAAGGAGGAGATAAACTTGACAGCGGATAACAGATCACTTGGCTGAAGTGCGATCAGAACTTACTCCTACAGTGCTGGCCTGTGCTGATGTTGCTACTTAAAGGTTTCTGAAGTAGTAACAGGTGTTTGCCCCTTGCTGATCACCTGTCTATTTATATTGTAATCTTTTTGGCACAGAGACAGTCTCTCATTACATGCTTGTACAGTGCCCAACACATGCGTACCCAATCTCAGCTGGAGCTTCTAGGAGTCCTGGCATACAAATAAATACTCAGTAGGTGACAACTGGAAAGGAGATTTCAGACTTATTAAGAAGAGGAGATTTAGTGAGAGATCTTTGCATGGACTATTCTTGGGTTATTTTATTTCCCATTAAGAACCTCCACTTTATTGTAGATCAGTCAGACTAGAGATTAACCTCTTCCAAAAGTTACAGGAAAGAGATGGAAGCTCTGTTGTGCGGTCCCATCAGATAGATCAAACAAAGCACCAGACAAACAAACAGTGGTAGAATTAAAAAACAAAACAAACAAACAAAAAAAACAGGGCATCGTAACAGTAAGTTGCCATTGCACATTTTAGAAAGCTCTCTCCAAGACTAGTAGAAAAGCTGGGCCTAAGTGCTATTTGTTACACTCTGGTGCACCCCAGAACAATCCCAAAACACAAGGAAATGGAAGCCACACATGCAGGTAGATGGTCAATCAAAGCATGTAATAACTATGAACCAGTTAAGTCAGCAACAGTCTGCACACACACACACTCACTCTCTCTCTCTCTCTCTCTCTCTCTCACTTCAGGGAGCAGGAACCAGGACAAACAGGAACAGGGAGCAATAAGCAGGAAGTCACCACACACAAGTAAGAACACTATTATACCTAACATCAATAAAAATGAATATAAAGAATGGACTAAGCAGAACATTCGCATAAATAGCCAGAAGCCTGGGCCACACCACATAATTGATACATACTCTCCCAATGTAACAGTCCCCGTCCTGCTAACATGGGATCCTACACATTTACAGAAGAGGGGGCAAGATTTACTTACAAAAGTATCACCAATACCAACCTTTACTGCATATGGTGAAAAATAATAAACCATGGATCCAAACACCCTGAACGCTAGAAAAGTTCTGTAATCTGGACCCACCAGTAGTGAAAACAAAAAAGACCTCACACTCTACCAGGAAAACACCACACAAAGAAACAGCGTTAAAAGAAAATAAAGACACTATTTCATAACGTTCCCTGAAACAATTGTTTATGCTATAGTACATGGAAATGAAATGAAAGTACATCTTCATTATTCTTTTCATATATATCCTAGACATCAGCTATTTAGGTATCACTGCTCTTTTACTGTTTTACAGTGTTGGCTCAAGGCTAATTTTCTCCGATTGCCTCAAAGGCTCAACATGGTAATGAAACACCTCCCCACTAAAGTGATTGCTGCAGTGTACACTGTAATGCTCCATTCTTAAATAAACAGACATGAAACAACTATCCTTAGGGGAGCACAAACTCACTTTCTGACAGCAACAACTTTTACACTTCTCTCCAAGTTTTTTCTGCTTTCCTCCATTATGATATTTGTGTATCTATAGGTTATATTCTGATAAATCAAAATGATCGTTTTCAACTTCTAACCACCACACTGCTCAGATGTCAGAATGTGAAGCTAGAAAATCTGGCTTGTAAGTAAAAAACATAGAAAGACAGCTGGTTTTCACAGAAAATGAGTTTGGCACACTAATTAGCAATGTTTTGCAAATACTGTAGCAAGATTTTCAAGTTCTGGTAAAAATCCAACATATTTGTGAACACTCCCAATTTTCTCCTGAATGAAGGACCAACGAAGATCTGAATTTCATATTCCGCTCCAGATTGTTCAAGGGGAGATTCTGATCTCACACTGTTGTGACACCATCAGGGGCGGCTCTAGACATTTCGCCACCCCAAGCACGACGTCATGCAGCGGGGGGCGCTCTGCGGACCCTCCACAGGCATACCACCAAAGGCTGCCTGCCTGCCGCCCTCCCGGCGACCAGCAGAGCGCCCCCCACGGCATGCCACCCCAAGCACACGCTTGGCATGCTGGGGCCTGGAGCTGCCCCTGGACACCATGCATTTAGGTGGAGTTACTCCGGATTTACATACATTGGAGTCTGGCCCTCAGACTTCTTTCCCTCCTGCTCTTCAGACAGTAAAACTATACTGAAAACATTTTCTATGACATCTTTAATCTCAGGATCCCAAAACAATTTGCAAACATTAATGAAGCCATGTGAGGCAGTTCATTATCCCCATTTTATAGATGGGGAAACTGAGGCACAGAAGTGATGTGATATGTCCAATGTCGCATAACAAATCTGACAAAGATGGCAGTATCACTCTGGTTCCCCAGCATACACTGAGGTAGGCATGGTAGACTCTAATTTCTAGTGCATTATATCTCCTTGTAGCAGGACGTAATCTGTCTTGCCTTGATACCCCACAGAAACAAACTGAGCAGACTCCATCAGCTGTGTATCCACTATGCCATTCATTTGAATTCCCTCCACCAACACCTCCACAGTCCCATGCCACAGTACTATTTACAACATCCCCTGTGCTTTCAGCCCTGAGAGGGTAGAGGTCTCCCTTCCCTAAGGCCACTGTGACAGTGGGCTCAACTAGCCCTGTTCCTCTCTCCCTGGCACATCCTTCCTGTGCCTCTTTACCAGTCTCCAGGTGATGGCTAATTGGCTTGTTAGCTCACCCAGCCTGATTAGATAGTTATTGTTAGTTACTCCAATTAGCTTTCTCTGGGTGAACTAACAGATGTCAGGGTGCAGGCTCACCAGTTCACTCCCTGCACTCTGTCACACATCTCCCCCACACTTGCCTACCAGCCAGGCTGTTTTTCCCCCAGGCTCTCCCTTCTGTGGGTGGTTGTCTGTTCCCCACCCACCCACAGAAATCAGATTTTGTAGGTGGGGTTCACCCCCCTAACTCCATTTCTGCCCACAGGTCCTCATACCAAGGGCAGCCTATTTTCCCCAGTCCTTTTACCCTCTCATCCTTTGGTTTGGGGTAGAGCCTATTACAATCCCTCCTGTCTTTCCATCTGATGGGATTCCTATGACAAATGCACAGGCTTCTGCATCTCTTTTTGTTGCTCCACCAGCCATTGTAGAGTCTGCTCCATTGCCCAAATCCTCATACCAGCCACCACAGATGTGGGAAATCACAGTCTGGGACAAGCCTCCACAACATAGCAGGGCATGGTCCACTCCTACCTTCTAGCCCCACAGAACCCATCTCAGACTCCACTGGCTGTGTAGCCACTGTGCCATTTGAGCCCCCTCCACCAACACCTTGACAGCACTATTTACAATATGCCCTGTGCTTTTGGCTTTCTCCTCAGGACCCGAGAGGAGCAAGGAGTCTGCCTTCCCTGATGCCTCTGTGAGACTGGGCTCAGCTAACCCCATTCCTCTCTCTCCTTAGCACTGCCTTCTTGTGCCTCTTTATTAGTCTTGAACTGATGGGCTAATTGTCTCATCGGCTCACCCAGCCACCACCTTTAATTAACCCAACCTGTTATCTCTGGGGGGTCTAATGGGTGTCACAGTGATCAGAGTGTTAACTCCCTGCACTCAGTCACACTCCTGTTTGATAGTGACTTCAGTGCCAAGCAGTGAGTGTTCAACAAAGGCAGATGTCAGAACCAGCCACAAAGCAGGGTAACGCAAGAAAGCTCTATTTATTGGATTCTGTAGTCAAGATCATTGATGTAATGTACTACGATGCCCCAATGCACAGCAACAGTTTTTGAAAAAATCCTCCTAACAGCCTTTTTAGATTTTAAGTGAGCATTATCCCATCATAGCGATAAGAATTTGTGGAAACGTGGCAAGGAGCACTGGCTCAGCTAGAAGAGACTGACAAACCACACAGCAGCTGTTCTCTGTGATGAGCAGAACAGTGCATTTCCCTGTTCCGCTTCCTCACGGAAAGGGAGAAGGTGAGATTAATACAGGTAATATTTCTAGCAGGGCCTTGCTCGTAAGTAGTTTAACTTACCTGTTCCCAGGCACTTTTCTTGCAGTATCCCTCACTAGTATAAAGTAATGAATGCAACTTATGCCAACAAACTGTTACTAATTCTAACCTCTCTGTCACTTCAAAGACCCTGAGTTTGATTCTGCAACCTTGCTTCAGTAAACCACCCTACCATAGCCTATGGATTTTTTTTTCTGGAGCCAGGCCTGCAGAATCAGGCTCCATAGACATTGTGCAATTAAAAGTGAAAGCTGTGCCCGTTTTACCATCAATATAAATAAAAGAAGCTTAAATTTCATCCTTTACATCCTGCACATGCAGAGATCAATACAAAGAATGTACAGGAGGCACTTCTGAATTTCAGAGATGGTAGATACTGTGGGTAAAAGAGAGCTTGGGTATTTGGAGGCGACCCAGTGTATCGGGAGACCTTAGTTTTCTGTATCAGGCTCTGCCACTAATGCTGCCCTACCCCTCGGTTTTCTAATGGGTAATATCAGTACAGTGAGAGAGTCAAGAACTTTGATTGAAATATGTGGGTGCCATGTAAAGGATGAAGAGAGCAAAATCCCTTTTAAAAGGTCCACACAGGAAAGCAGCAATCAACATGATCCTTGAAAACTGATTCTGAATATCAGATGTAGCTTTTGCCAATATTTCCATCCAGTACCTTCTGTGCTCCGAAGGATTTCTCATTATAACTTGGATGTTAATGAACTTCTAATCTGAGACAACCCCCACACAGGTCCCAGCAGAAATAGTTTTAGGATTGACAACATCTCTATAATCCAGCATATTAAGGTAACAATAATATCGTTTCCATACCAGCGCAAAAGACACTTTGATGTTCTTACTCCAAACTGGCCAGGTTTAGTTCTGTTGGCTGACCTCACACATTGGACTGATTAAATCTTGTGTATGTAGCACATTTAATATACTTACTGCGGTGGGGGATGTAACAGAGTCATACAAATTCCTGGGCTGGGAAATAAGAACACATACTACAGCTTTATCAGCTGGATAAATCTGTAATGTACCCAGCACTTACATTGTCAAATTCCCCAACAGATCTCTGCAGAGCAGCAACCTTGAAGTTACAAGCATGCACACCCTTATGTGCTCAGAAATAGCAAGTGCCTAATGAGGTAAGAGAGCACCCTCAATTTTTATTAACATTTCTTAAAAATGTTAAAGAACATCCTTGTTTTGACTGCATGTGGCCTGATGATTTTGATCTCATACACACCGTTTTTATGCCACTATAACTGCATTGACTTCAGTGGAGTTACTCCTGATCTACACTGGAATGAAAGCAGAATCAAGTCCATTGGTTTCAATAAGAGACAGATTGGGTCTCTCAAAAAGCTTCTAGCTGAGACACATTTGAATGGACCCCACATTTAGATTGTTTCACATTTTGGTGAATCAACAGATTTAGAAACATTTGAGGAAGTCAAGAAGACAAAGCATTCATATCCATTCTGGACACTGGCATATAATCAGCAGGAGACCAAAGCAGCCAGCTTAACAAGAGAAGCATTCGCCCAGAGAGAGCTCTCTGTTTAGGGTAGGCAGCACGAGCCTCTTGCTGGTCTGAGCTGAATGAAGGTTTTAAATGATTTGGTCCACACACACTGACAAAAAGCTATGGCCACCTGTCCTGTGCTGTGGGAAAGGTTTCGTTTTCATGCTAGAGAATAAAGAGAGCAGCATGATGGACCAGCTCTGTGCTGCAGGGTAATGCATAGGTAGTGAAAGATTCAGAGATACTAATTATGTTATTTAGCTATTCACGTGTCATTTGTTTCAGTGGCACAATGTGCGTAAAGGATGCTATGCCCATCTAGAATATTTACTGGGCAGGTTCTATGTTATTAGAGATGATCCTATTACATAGCTGACCTTTTAGAAATAGCTTATTGCTCTAAAAGTAACAGACTCTGGTTGCTTGTTTTGAGCAGAAGTGGGGAGATTCTTTATCTCCTGTGACAGTGGGGAGATTCTTCAGCTTCTATGACAGCAGTTTCCTAGCTGTGGTCCACAAAGCACTTACTCATAGTCCACAGAAAAAATGTCTGATCACACTGTGCTAGTTCCTCCTCCTTAATTCCAGCTGCTAAATCTCATTTAAAAAAAGAAGCAAAACAAAAACAAAACATTTCTAATATAGTTTTTCTCATATCAGCAATTACCATAGTTGACACAGAAATGTATGTGGTGCGACAGAGAAGAGATCCAAGGGATTGTGACTGGAGGGTGTCCATGAAATAATCTCTTGATTAAGATGTAGCCCGTGCTATGTAAAAATTTTGAGAAAGCCGCACAACATATGCTCTAACTGGGTAAAAACAGGCCTGATCCAAAAGTGTGCTGTTTCACACAGAGGGCTCTCAGCACTATTGTAAAAAATAAAAGCAGTGTTGCAAACTCTCCCCATTAGATAGTGGGTGTTGGATACTTGGTGTTTTTCTAAAAACCCCAGCTGTTGGAATCATTTAATGATGTGAGAACCTCTGCTTTAATTAAAAAATAAAATAAAGGCATCTACTCTTCATGGTTGAGGGGAGAAGCTTGAAAATATGAACCCTAAAAGTTAAAAAAATTATAAAGCCAACCTCCTCCCCCAAATGTATTACTTTAAAAATCTCATTCTTTTAAACCAGTCTCATGATTTTGGGGGCCTGACGTATAATTTTTAAATGCCTGTGGTTGGCAATATTGAAAAAAATAGAAGTATCTGTTCCAAAGAGTTAAAGTAAATCTAATTGTAATAGTCTACCAGGATTTGCCATTAGGATCTAGGCACTCCATTGAAGCCAACCAGCAATATATTTTCTGTTAATAAAGGTCATTCTAACATCAGTCAGAGAAGAGAATATTCATTAATAATATTCATTAATAATATTAACATCATTAAAAGACAATTCAGAACAAACCTCTCACATTAGACCTCCTTTTCTCTGTACTCATCTTTTTATAAAATGGAAAGAATTCTAAATATTTAAAATTATTTTATACCACTTTTGCTATGTATTTATTACTTTTTATTTTTTGCCCTTCACTGGGTTTGGAAAACAAAGCAAGACTTGACTTGTCAGTTTTGCTTTCTGGTTCTAGTCAGTTTCATGTTCCTCCTCTCAAGCAATAGCAGAAGCTTGTTAAGATTCACAACTCTGTTGTGGAATATTGAAATGCCTCAAGTACCCTATTTCTATGTTGTTGCTTTTCAATTGGGTTTTCAAAACCTTCTCTGAATAGAAACATTTTTTAATTTAAAAACAAACAATCCTGATCTGGGACCTAAGTTTAGTTGACAATGCCCTAGCCAAGCCTGAAGAAGAGCTCTGTGTAGCTTGAAAGCTAGTCTCTTTCACCAACAGACGTTGGTCCAGTAAAAGCTATTACCTCACCCATGTTGTCTCTCTAATGTCCTTTAAAAAGCAGAAATAAATCTTGAATGTGTTAAATGACTTTCACATTTATCTGTTCTCCTTTTACCACAGACAATAGCACGTAAAGCTGCCTGAATTTAAAGTAGGCATCTAATTGCCATTATAATGGACATATCTTTCTAGCAGATGTTGTTTGGAATATCTGGCGATTATAAAATGATTAATTAAAATCATCTGAGTAGAGGAAGAAAAAGGGGTGTTTGATTTAAATTTTCACCGGTTTAGTTATAAACACTACGCACATCAATGCATGGAGACATTTGTGGGACACCCTTAAAGCTTAAATTCTAGACAAGCAAGGAAGTGCTTGACATTATTGTACAATCTGAAATTATACAGATTTAGTGAACAGACCCTCTGATCTCTGGGCCAAGATTTCTCAACATATTAAGTTTCCTTATTTGGAAGAACTGCTTATTTAGAAACTGTGGCAACACTGCTGGAAAACCAGGAAGGCAGTTGTTTGAAAAGCAGAAGCTGACTTGGATTCATCTGAGTGCCAGAGCAAGAACTTCATCTGCTTACTGTAACATTTAGTAAGCAGTTTGGAGAGAACTCACAGAATTTGTAGTAACAACTGCATGAGTACTCAGTTGATTTGGCATTTGCTCAGCCTTTGGTAGCCTCTACCTCTCAATGGTCATGTTCAGAAGTTTAATATGGGTTTTAGCACAGTCCATCCCATATTAACATTATGCAAATTAGATAACTCCCATTTTAGTAATTGAAGTCCTAATCCTCTATCAATTCAAGTCAATCGCAAAGATCTCATTGACTTGGATTGTGAAGGGTTAAGCTCTAGATTCCTATATCCCCACTCAATAATTTCATTCATCTGCAGGCCAAACTTGATGCAGAAAGTTTGAGGTAGTTCATATAAGGGTGGGGGGATCGTTGTTCATTTGGTTTTTTGCCCCATTACGGAAAAAACGTACTTTTTAGTATTTTCTCTCTTTTTAAAAAAAAAAAATGACTTTTTTTCTTTTTTATCAAGAATAATGGGATTCCCTCTGCCCCACTTCACAGAGCTTTTTACCTTAGGCTCCACTGCTGGACAATCATGCAGAAAACACATAAAGCTTGGCATCTCCTCTTAACACAAATGTACAGCAAATAAAAACAGGTTGCTGAGTTAGGAAAAGCAGAATGTCTTCCCAGATTATTCAGAGTTAGTGAAGCATGCAGGGTTTTTTAAATTGCTTTTGCTAGGAGCATGTTCCTGTGATAATTAATCTTTGTTTAATATTAATTCTGCAAACCTTCTCCTCCAACTGACTGTGAATACTAGAAAATTAAGAAACAAGTCACAACCTAGTCTTGAGTTCAAAGCTACTTAAAAAAAAACAAAACTGAACTCAGCTTTGGGGAGTGGGAGAAGCCCCAAAGGCCAAAGCCGTGATCAGAATGAAATGAATGTGTATTGAGTATTTAACTAGATTTCAATTATAAAGCCCAGAGTTTAATTGTTAACTGTCCTAACTCATCAGGAGTTTAAAAAAAAAAAAAAAAAAAAGAGGGCAGAAACTAGATTTGATGACAGAATTAAGGTTCCTGAGCTATTAAATCACTGGTTATCAGTTTGCCTTGGACAACTAAAACTCATTAATACAAATGAGAACCCTGAAAGGATCACATTAGTATGCTATCAATTTGTTTCATAATCTATAGTACTGAAATACCTACATAAAGTAAAATACTTTAGCTAGGCAATAGCACACGGTGCATGGAAGAATAATTTGGCACTATTAATTTTACTCAGCTGATTGTCAAATGTAACGAAGAATGATAGATGCGCAAATCTGAGCTCTAGTAGCTTTCCCTCCACATTCCCTTTGTTTGTTTTTTCTTATCCAGAATCTGGTGTTTGATGAATCAGCCAACACAGCAAACATCCAGATTCCATTTTAAGAAAGTGGAAAGTGGCTATTCACTAATGCTTGGCAATACTTCCACTGACATCTCTCTCTTTTGATTATTTCCACTGGCCATGATATTCCACTTTGAAGCCTTTCAACTACAGTTGCTCAAACTGGACCTACTCCCACTTCCACTGAAGTTGGTGGAAACTTTGGGAATTCCAGCCAGTTAGAACTACAGGCCTTCAGCAATGTTGCAAAGGGCAGCTCAGTCTCAGATATGTTTTTTAAATGACTTTTGCTTTTCAGTAGATTTGCATCTCATCAACGTATAGCGAGTTGCAAATATTTCCTATAGTTGTATTATGTTTCTGCCCTTTAAAGTTAATAAATAAGGACTTTCCCCCATATTTTTTATTAATATCAAGCAGGTAAGGTTTTGACTGTCCTTGAACATTTACTAAAAGGCAGATTACTAAATCGTGTGCAACACTTCTGGGGAAGATTGCCCAACTGTCAAACTTTCATTCCATGTGGCACTTTTGTGCTTGTTTTTGGCAAACAAAAGAATGCAGAGGTCGTATGCAATGAGAGCACCCTGTAAGAGAGTTTATACCTAGTGCCTGGTGTCCCCTCACTAGGATGTTATCAGATAACAGATAAGTACAAACAGCTGGGTATTTAATCAACACTCCTTTCATCTCTCTGAAGGCTAAATACTCCAGAATTAACCCCCAGCAAAGAGACTACAAGCATCTCACTGATGGGTTAATGCACTAGTGACAGAGACCAATACTCTTGTTCTCTTTTTTTGGGTAGCTGTGGTCTAGCGATTAGAGCATATGGATGAGAGTCAGGAAACTTCTCATCTTCCCACTGAATTTCTCCCTTAAAGGTCATTTTGCTTACTCACTCTGCCTCGGTTTCCCCATGTGTAAAATGGAACTAATAATACTTAATTATCTTTGTTGACAGCTACAAATTAAAAGCAATACATAAAGGTTAAGTATTTTACTATTTAAAGATTACTGGGCCTGATTCTCCTCTCACTTACATTGGTGTGGCTCTATTAAATTCAGTGGAATTATTCCTGATTTATACCAGTGCAGATGAGGAGACACAACTTCATTATTTAAAAAAAAATACATTTTTTTACTTTACAAAAAAGGTAACATTAACTTCCCCCCCTCCAGTCTTAGAGGAAAACCAACAATCATCAAATTCTGCAAAGTTCAAAGGACTGCAAAATATCACCCAGGCGAGACTTCCTTAATGCTGCACTGTTTTCGATTTGGAGTACATGAGTGCTCCTTTAAGCCCTTCCATACAGCTCTTTCACTAGACACATCAGCATCTTGAGTGTATTATCCTTTTGGGGGAGAATCCATCTTAACAGTAGTTTTGAACAGATAGCACAAATGTTTATTAGTAAGGCTACAATTTAGTCATGGGTATTTTTAATAAAAGTCATAGACAGATCACGCGCAATAAACAAAAATTTATGGTCCAAGCCCTGTCCATCACTTGTACTATACACCCCTGACTAAATCTTAGCTGGTGGGGAAACTCTGCTGAGTGGGGGGATTGCACTGCTTGGGGGGAGGGGGGGAAGGCAGGGGTCAGCAGCATCAACTGCCGGGGGCCACTGAGCAGCGGCTACTCCCATCACCCCCAAGGGCCACCCACCCGCTGCTGCTCCTACCACCCCTAAGACCACTGCTTAGGCAGCCCCCAGAAACAGCTGCACTGGCAGCTGCTCGAGCAGTCCCCAGGGCCAGCTACCCTGGGGTCACTCAAGCAGTGGCCGGTGTAGCTGGCCCCAGGACCGTCTGATCAGCTGGCTGCGGAGCTGCTCCATCAGTGGCCAGTGTGGCTGGCACCCAGGGCCAGCAGCTTGGGTGGCTCTATGGTCAGCCACACCGGTTACTGCAGAAGTCACGGATGTCACAGAAAGTCATGGAATCTGTGACTTCTATGACCTCCATGACAGACATGGAGCCCTACTTATTAGTTACTCAGCATGGACACATTCCCAACAACTACATTAAACAATGAAAGCGTCTACAACAGGGGTCAACAGCCTACAGCACACATGCCAAAGCTGCCATGCGAGCCAATGTTTGATGGAACGCAGTGCGGGCTAAGCCGCTCGGCCCGCCACCTCTCTGGGGTTTCTGCCGCCGGCTCCTGCCAGCTGGGGTCCCACTGAAGGAACCCCAGGCTAGCAGCGGGCTGAGACCCCAGCTGACAGAAGCCGGCAGCTGAAACTCCAGATCTGGGGTGGGCTGAGCCACTCGGAATCCCAGAGTTGGGGTGGGCTGAACTGCTCAGCCCGCTGCTAGCCTGGGGTTCCTGCTGCTGGCCCCTTGCCAGCAGGGGTCCCCCCCGCCACAGCCCCACTCATCACCTGCTGCTGGCCTGGGTGAAGGAACCCCAGGCTGGCAGTGGGCTGAGAACTCACCTGGCAGGAGCCAGCAGCCGAAACCCCAGAGGGGTGGCAGCCTGAGCCGCTCAGTCGCTGCTTTGGGGTTCCAGCTGCTGGCCCCTAGCCAGCCGGGGTCCCCCCACTGCCGCCCCACTCACCTTGCTTCTGGTTGGAGTTCCAGCGCAGGCCCCCTGCCAGATAGGGTCCAGGCCTCCAGCCCTGCTCAGCTCTACCACCCGCCAGCTCCACTCACCTCAGCTGCTGACCTCGGGTTCCACACGCTGACCTCCTGCCAGCTGCGGTCTCGATCTCCAGCCTTGTTCAGCCTGCTTTCCGGCCTGGAGTCCCAGCAGGCCACTCTGGGCTCTGCTCCTGGCCCTGGATCAGTGCTCTGCAGCCTCCCCACTGTGGCCCACTGTCTGGGACAGTGAGGGTTGCACACCAGGCAAGAGGGGGTGCAGCTCAGCACCCCCATCTTAAAATTGTTTATATCAGACCACACCGCGTTTGACTTGTGCCTGCCTTCTATCCCCATTTTTTTTCCCACTGAGAGTTGAAGGGAACATTTGACAAAATGGCAGCTCCTAAGAAAAAGAAGCTAGATGTCCAGTCATTTCAGCCTGCTTAGACAGATGCATTCGGATTTATTGAAAAGAAGGACCGTGTTATTTGTGCTTTCTGTTATGAAAGTGTTGTTTATCGCACATCAAGTGTTCGATGACATTTTGAAACAAAGCATGAGAAAACTTTTGACGAAGCAGACAAGACTGAATCAATCAAAAAGGCAGTAGCAGCCCATGAGAAGCAAAGCAGTGTAAGTAAAAATTAAACTACAGAAGGAAGTTACAAGATTGCACACTGCATTGCAAAAAACGGAAAGCTGTTTACAGATGGGAAATATATAAAAAAATATTTCTCAGCAGTTCGGAGATTTTGTTCAATGTTTTCCCAAATATAGATACAATCATATCTGGAATAAAAAAACTGCCCATCTCTGGCAGAACAGTTGAGACACGCATAAGTGAAATGGCAGAAAACATTAAGAAAAAGCAGATGACTGCATTGGAAGACACAGCAGTGTTTAGTGTTGCAATTGATGAGAACGTGGATATAAACGACATTCCACATTTGGTAGTTGTTGCAAGATACTGTGCTTCCAATGAAATCAAGATGAACTTTGTTGTCTAAAACCCCTGCATGGCACAACAAAGTGGGAAGATATACTGGAAAAATTTGTAAACCATTTTGAAGAACGAGGAGTTGACATCAGAAAAATATTGTGTGTGACAACAGATGGTGCTCCTGCCATGGTCGGAAAACAGAAGGAATTTGTAAAGTTACTTGAAGATCAAATTGGCCGTCTGACAGTCAAATTTCACAGTGTCATCCATCAAGAAAACCCGTGTGCTGAAATTTCTAATTCAGAGCTTAATAACGTGATGAATACAGTGGTGCGAATTGTAAATTTCCTTGTTGCTCAATCTGCTTTGACTCACAGACAATTTCAAGCACTGCTAGAAGAGATGGACAGTGCTTATAACGACATCCCATTTCATAGCAACATTCGGTGGCTAAGTTGTGGCAAGGTTTTGGTGCGCTTTGTAAACTGTTTTGATGCAATCAAGGCCTTTTTGTCAGAAAAAGAACAAAACTACCCCGAAATGGATGATGACAAATGGCTATGTAAGCTCATGTTTCTAACTGATATCACTGCTCATCTAAATGAACTCAACCTCTGTCTCTAGGGTGCAGGGGAAACAGTTCTGGATCTTTATGAAGCCTGGAAAGCATTTGTTGTGAAACTATCAGCTTTTTCCAGGGATATTCAAACTTCTACTTTCCAGTACTTCCAACTCATAAAAGAGCTATCAGCACATTGCACTGTCAATGTTGATGAGATTGGAAAGTACATGCAAGAAATGGAATCAGAATTTTCTGACAGATTTCAAGATTTCCAGCAATTTGGCCCGAACGTGAAATGTTCAATGAAAGTGACTTAGATTTGTCTGTATTTCAGTGGATGGATGTTAAAGATTTTGAAATGCAGCTCGTTCAGTTAAAAAGCTCAGAATTGTGAATATCAAAGTTTGTGGATCTGCAGAGTGCACTTGAAGCTACCGAGAGAGATCATAGATCATGGGGCCTCAGTTCTGACCTGCTGGACATCCCTGCCAGTGAAATTTAACTGTTTGAAGAAAATTGCCTTTGCAATGCTTTCAGCATTTGGTCCACATACCGGTGTGAACAGGTATTTTCACACATGAAATCTGTTCTCTGTCCCTCTCGGAGCCGGTTAACAAGTGAAAACTCAGAAGCCTGTGTGCAGCTTAAAGTATTCAAATATGTGCCAGACATTGGAAAACTCAGCAAGGAAACACAAGGGCAGGGATGACACTGAACTGATAAGATCTGCATTTTAATTTAATTTTAAATAAAGCTTCTGAAACATTTTGAAAATCTTGTTTACTTTACATATAACAGTAGTTTGGTTATATATTATAGCAGGGGTAGGCAATCTACGGCACGCATGCCGAAGGCAGCAAGTGAGCTGATTTTCAGTGGTACTTATACTGCCTGGGGCCTGGCCCCTGGTCTGGGGGGCTCTGCATTTTAATTTAATTTTAAATGAAGCTTCTTAAACATTTTAAAAACCTTATTTACTCTATATACAACAATAGATTAGCTATACATTATAGACTTATAGAAAGAGACCTTCTAAAAATGTTAAAATGTATTACTGGCACGTGAAACCATAAATTAGAGCGAATAAATGAAGACTCGGCACACCACTTCTGAAAGGTTGCCGACCCCTGTATTATAGACTTATAGAGAGACCTTTTAAAAAACATTAAAATGTATTATCGGCACACAAAGCCTTAAATTAGAGTGTATACATAAAGACTCCACACACCACTGCTGAAAGGCTGCTGACCCTGGTCTACAATCTGAAGAGCTGCTCTCACTACTTGTGTTACCCTGCTATCACAGGGACCTCGGATGCCTGTTGTTGTATGTAATTGCCAACAGTAGTGTAACTTTCAAGGACATGCCAATAAAACCAAAATGGAGCTGTCAGGCCCAAAACCTTTCATGGAAAAAAAATATTTTCCAAAGACAGAGGTAATAAAAACACCAAGGTCTTATATAGCACTTTTCATCCATAGATCTCATGGTGCTTCATAAAGAAGGTTAGTATTATTACCCCCATTTGACAGATGGGAAAACAGACCCAGGAAGGGGAAGTGATTTGCCCAAGGTCACCCAGTAAACCAGTGTAGACTAGAACACAAGTTTCTGACCTACGTCCAGCGCTCTATCTGCAGACTAGACAATGCTACCACATAATGCTTTCCACTTTTAAATTATCTTCTTCTGTTCAAAGATCTCAGAACACTGAACAAATTTTAATAAAAAGTCAGCCTCTGTCATAAGGTATAACTCCCAAATCTGAACCTTAGCGTCCAAAATTTGGGTACCTGCATGAATTCCTCTAAGCTTAATTACCAGCTTAGATCGATATGCCTGCCACACCAATAGGTGTTTTGCGGCACTCTGATCTCTCCAACCTTCCCTGGACTCCCACAGACCAAATGCCCTTTGGGTCCTTTTAAAACCGGAGAAATAACCATTCCCCCTTTTTCTCCCCTATCTTCCAGATCTCCTGAGCTAGAGACAGTTTAATCGTGTAACAGAGAGTAAATTAGCCTTCTTCTCTCCCTTATCCCGTCCTTTCCACCATGATTCTTGGATGGTATTAAACCCAATTCTGCTGGATTAAAACAAGGTCGTAAACAAGGAAGAAGAATCAGTCGTCATAAGAATCTTTATAAAAGTAAAGAAAAGTAATAAGAATTATTCTCTGTACTTCAAGATGTAAGAATATGTACAGAGGTCCCATAGTAACAGACAAAGGAAGAAACCCTTCCTCCAGTACCAATACAAATCAAAATATTCCCAGCAACTACACATATAAAAGTTAACCAGCCAGATCCACATATGCAAACAGAGTAAAACAATTAAAAGACCTAAATCGCCTGTCCTACTTACTATTTGAACAGAAACTTAGAGAGCCTGGAGATAGTGTGATCCCCCTCAGAGCCCAGAGAGACAACAGACACAGAACAAAGGACCCACACCCAAACTTCCCTCCACCCAGGGTTGAAATTATTTTGTCTCCTGATTGGTCCTCTGGTCAGGTGTTGTTTGTTATCCCTTTTCAGGTGAAAGAGACATTAACCCTTAGCTATCTGTTTATGACAGCCTCACAGCCTGCCTATAAGTGTACTATTATCCCCATTTTACAGATGTGTAAACTGAGGTACAGAGAGAGTGGTGGGGGGCTGTTAGTGCTTGGCCAAGGTCACCCAGTCTGTGCTTGAGCTGAGAACAGTCTGTAGGTCCCCTGACTTCCAGTTTGCTGCTATACCACAAGATATTCCTTCCTCTCTCACTCAAGGGGAAGTCCAGTTTCAATATTAATATACAGGTAAAACCCAATTAACTGAATGTCTCAGGAGTCATATGAAACATTGAATCAGATGGAACTGTATGGATCAGGGTTAGAGAAAAACAAAACCAATTTCTAGATGAAATCTGGATTTGGGGGAATGTCCAGAATTCAGATAACTGGTGACACTTGTACCAGAATATCTTGATCTATTTTGCAGTGTTTATTAAGGTCCTGGTACAGTAAACACTTAAGCACATTGACTTCAATGAGACTTAAGTGTTTTGCTAAAAAGGGCCCCATTTCTCCAAAATTCTGTTTCCTATTGCAATGGCATAAATCTAGAGCAGGGGTTCTCAAACTGGGGGTCGAAACCCTCAGGGGGCCGTGAGCTTATTACATGGGAGGTTGTGAGCTGTCAGCCTCAACCCCAAGCCCCACTTTGCATCCAGCACTTATAATGGTGTTAAATATATAAAAATGTTTTTAATTTATAAGGGGGGGAGTGTCACTCAGAAGCTTGCTATGTGAAAAGGGTCACCAGTACAAAGGTTTGAGAACCACTGATCTAAAGTAACTCCGCTGCTTTTAGAGGAGTAACTGTGGATTTACGTCAGTGAAATGCAGAAGATAATTTAGCCCCACCCATTCCAAAGCTTGATACTGAAGGAAGATATTTCCTGCAGTATCTGAAATGACTTCAGCCAATACCACCTCTTCCATCAGTTCTGTTAAGGTCTGTTTTGCTTGTTCAGTTATAGTTTTAGGGATAAATGAGAAGAGAAGGTGAAAACAGAAGGGCCTGAGAGAAAGGAGACACATATTACATTCTATGCTTTGTGTTGACAAATCCTTTCACAACATCGCAACAGCAACACCATGAAGTGGTAGTAAAGCCGTTTGGCAGAAGTGCCTACCTATTAACAATAAAGCTTTTACATAATCGTCTGACTCTAGGGGGCCTTTTGAAACTTGCCTTACTTCCCACATATTCATTAGATTAAACAGAAGAAACTTAGCATATCACACATGTAGTGTCCTTTGGAAACTGGCCCCTGACAGACAGTAATTTGGATAGAAATGTTCCTTGGGGAAAAAACTGATAAAAATGCCCCACCAAAGCTGCATTCTAATTCAAAACTTTAAGGGATGGTACTCTCTCCTTCCTTCCATTCAAATGTGATCTTCACAACTGCCAAACCAAGAACCTATTTCCATTTCCTTCTTGGCTCACTAGGTTTTAACTATCTGCCCCTTAATAAAGCTGATGATTAACCATTAAACAGTATGGTCTTTCTTTGTAGTGTAAGGAGTTCAGCATGTAAATCTCTGCTCATCAAGATAGGAAAATGCCCCTAAATATTTCTCTCTCTGTTATTTTATACTCACTTTCTGTCTAGTAAATGTGACCGTCCTCTGTGCTAGAACTACAATCGTTACCATAGAAACTCTAAGGCCTGTTCAATAAAAAGATTTCTAAATGAGGTTTCAAACCTAGGCCCTGACCATCTGTGGTCACTAGAGGTTCCATGGCATTTTTTGCAGGATTAGCTGTGGCTCATCCTTGCCAAAACACTAATTTTTATAATTACATTCAGTGTACTAACAAACTCTACCCTTTGGCTTCAATTGGCTACAGCACTATTCTTTACTTCCTTTCCTAAGCTGTTGTGTTGTGTCACCCTGTGCTGTGAAACAACTGTCGTATTCCACCCCAGAGGTGGCCACATTTCAGGAACAGATGAAGTTCTTCTTACAATATGTAAAGTGTTCTGGTATCTTTTGGGATGAAAGTCACTATGTGAATTTGTCACTTTACTCTCTTCTTGTTTTAATCCTTTGAAATATAGGATTCAGCAAAAGCAGAACTCTTGCTAGGAAGTTTAACAGACAATACAGAGTAGATATTTGAATCTTAAAAGAAAAATGAAACAGCAGGAAATAATAGGTAACAGACCATGTGTTTATAATAATATAAAATGCACCACGTTTAATTTGTGAGAGGTATAACAATATTTTGCATTTACATAGTGCTTTTCAGATGAAGACTGCAAACGATTTTACAAGTGTTGATTAAGAAAGACTCACAACACACCTGCGCTTGGGACAAACCATCCTGGGACATTGATATTATGCACATGGATAGATTAGATGGTCCATTTGTGGTTCCTTCTAGACATAGAAATGCTGTGGATAATGTATCAACTTAAAAATCAGCAGCCCCAAATCTATAAACAACATTCAGTGCAAGAGAATAAAGAAGAAAAAAATTTGTCACTAGGAATTGGTGAATAGTGAGGCATGTTAAGCCACCAGTCCTGGGAATCTCTCATGTGAGTCAAGCATCACCATCATATGCATGCTCTTCCAGTGGCCTCTGTAACTGGTTGTAGCTATATAATTAAAAACAAGAGAGAAGCTTTCCCTATGCCAAACAGAAAATTGAGAGTTATCATCTGTAGCCTAAAAAATTAATATATACCAAAGCATCTAGAAAGCCTTGTAAAAATGCATGCCTCGGTTTCATTTAAGAATGTTTAGCCAAGATAGAAGTGCGGCACAGAAAGAGATAAAAAAATGAAAACAAAAAGAGTCCCTCTACAGAAATAATGCGCTGAAGTTGCCAGACCTACCTGCTATCTTCCTGCCACTGTGATTCCGGGAGGGCAACAAACAACATGACAGAAAGCATAGTTTTGTGATTAAATGTAATGTCTTGGAGACAGGAGACCTGGGTTCTGCTTCCAGGTCTATCATGGATTTGCAGTGTTACCTTGGACAATCAAATTAACCTCAGACTTAGTGCCTCCTTTTTCCACATGAGAGGGCTGCTGAGAAGCTTAATTCTTTAATGTCTGTAAAGTTCTCAAGATCCTCAGATGGGAGATACTGCAGATGTGCAATGTACTTAAGGAAAGAATAGGAGGAAGGCGGCATAATGCCACATGTACTATTTAGCAAAGGGAAAAAAACAATCCCTATGAGAAAAAATTGTTTCATTTAAAAAAATAAAAACAACCCCCTCCTCCACATTTTTCAAGACAAAGGAGAGTTCACGACAGAAATATCATCTAAATCCACATTCCTCTGTGGTGTCAGGGAACAAAATGCCTTCCAGACACTTAAAGAAAGTCTGTCAAACATAGCCACCTTTCATGTATTCCAAAGTTGAGAGAGAGAATTTAGTGATCCCTCAAATGATAAACCTTTCCCCTTCCCTTACAATGCTCCTGGTAAAAATAAGTGTGTTTGGAGTATATATCCATTTTGAAAACATATCTGATGATAATGGAAATTCAGCATCTATTTTAGATGCAATTATCACTTGAAGGGTGCTCATTACTGCTAAAGGTGATCTTTGATAGGACCAGTACCTGCAACACACACTGGCATTCAGCTCTTCCAGGAGGAAGTGGTGCTTTAAGCTACTAATTACTGTGCTACCACAATTGCTCCATTGTGATATACTGTAGTTACATTTCAGATCTACAAGGGAAAGGCTGTCTATATGGTCTGGGAAGAAGGACAGTTGGAATACCACAATCTTATTATTACTTTGGGGGTGGGGAAATCACAATTGTTTTTAGCCACTAGGAGCCCATTTATTGGAGACTGCTTTTTGACAGCTTGAACCCTAAATGTTTATTGTTGTTGATTTTGACGAATTTCATATTATGTCTATTAATTTTTACCCGCAGTACTTACGGTAGTGGTGATTTAGCATTCATGGCCCCACTTTTTGTCAGCAGTCTACGTAACTGATATATTTGTCCAAATTTTGTAATTAAAGCACCTCCTGGAGCTGCTATAGCAACAGATGCCTTTAATAATCAACTGAATAAACTCAATAAAAATGAAGTTGCATTGTTTGTTTTAAAAGTTTTCTTAATGTGGCTGTATCAAGAACATTCTGACCAGATTAATTTCTCTTGACTGCCTTGGAGTTCCGGCAGAAACAAATTCGATCCACTATTTCTTGATAAACGTTTCACCACAAAGGAAAAGCAATTAAAAGTTGATGAGAACTGGACTAGTGTGAAAGTCAGAGGCGAAAGTAAGCCGGTACGCCCTGGTACGGGGCACAGGCAAGAGCCGGTGCCCTGTACTGGGGCGGCCTGGCTTCTCCAGGCGGCAATTTAAAGGGCCTAGGGCTCCCCAGGCCCTTTAAATTGCTGCCAGAGCCCCGCTGCTGAAGTCCTGGGGTAGCAGCAGCAGGGCTCCAGGGGTTATTTAAAGGGCCAGGGCTCCCACTGCTTCTACTGCCCTGGGACCTTTAAATAGCTGCTGGAGCCTCGCCGCTACCCCAGGGTTCCGGCAGCTATCTAAAGGGCCTGGGGTGGTAGAGGCAGAGGAGCCCTGGGCCCTTTAAACTGCTGCGGGAGTCACTGGCTGCTGCTGCTACCCCGGCGGGGGAGGGAGAGGGCACTTACCCCCGCCCATCCCCACCCCTTCTGGGGGCCAGAGCCAGTCCCAAGCCAGCCCGTACCAGTAAGTCCCTATTTCTACTTTCACCCCTGGTGAAAGTTAATGGTTACGGTTCACCAGGGATTTTGCAAACATCTTAGTCAGTTTTGGTTCAAGTAGTTTCTGACTTCTTGGGTTTCAATTTTTAAACAGTGTGTTTCTACTTTGAAAACTGAGTGGATAAATATGGTAACTTATTATACCACAGCTCTGCTCCCTGCTGCCCTGGGTGTATTCAGAGTCAGATTTGCTGAACACAGAGACAAAACAATAGTTTTTTCCTGCTTTTCACACCTGTTAACACTATAGGAGCCAACATAGTTAAGGTCAGGTCTTACCACAGAAAGTTGCACTACTTTAATGATACTGATAGACAGTATATGCAGTTTTACCAGTAAAAAGGTGCTTTATACCAGTAAAGCTATTCCTATATGAGAAGGGGAATAGCTATGCTTGTATAAGTCATCTTTATTTCCATATACTTGCATACAAAGTAGGGATTTATCAGTATAACTATATCAGTAAAAGATTCACCTCTAATCAAAATAGTTATAATAAAACTCTCAAGTGTACATCAGGCTTAAGAGAGAAAATGAGCTAGATTCTCTTTCTCCTTGTGCATGATCAATAGTATTGCTGTTTACCAAGTTCCATGTGAACAAACGTACTGACTGCATTGGTATTCCAGAGGTTTCACTGAAAGCATAACTGGAAAACAAAGAGGTTACACACTGAAGGTTTTTCCCCAAGGCATAATTTTGCACTGCAGGACGTTGACTACTGGTGATGACGTGTGGGAAGGAATGAGCCCAGCTTGGTTCTCAGAGTCAAGACTGTATTTGTAAGCACACCAGTAAGAAAAAACACAAATAATTTTTATTGATAAATTGACCATATAGGATACATACATTGTTAGGACTTCATAATCAGGGAGACCCATAATGTCATTTTCCCAGAGCCACTTTTCAAAATAAGATCACACTTGCAAGGTACAGGGCCAAATTCAGCGCTGATGTAAACAGCCACATATATCAGGTCTGAATCTGATCCACAGGCTTTCCAGTTCCCCAGTGGTGAAGATGAAACTCAAATAAAGCTGATATTTTTTGTTAATCTCTATTACTGCTTATGGGCTAGTGAGAGTTTGTTTGACTGAGTACACCCATCAGACAATGAAAACCAAAATGAAACAATGAATTTGAACCTGTGCCCATCCAGAGACAACAAATGTTTTATGTGCCCCTCCTACAACACCTACTCTACTATAACAGGGTTCAATTTGGTCTCCTGCTGGAGGCAGTCATATTCACCATACAGCATCACACTTCCCTACAGGAGGTGCAGTCTCATGCAGTAGATTAGGACTGAAAATTCAGGCCCCATCAGAAACCAGTGGAATACAGAGAGCTTCAAAACTTTTAATGTAAATTCTGTTTTTTAAGTATCAGAGGGGTAGCCGCGTTAGTCTGGATCTGTAAAAGCAGCAGAGAATCCTGTGGCACCTTATAGACTAACAGACGTTTTGGAGCGTGAGCTTTCGTGGGTGAATACTCACTTCGTCAGACGCAGGTAGTGGAAATTTCCAGGGGCAGGTATATA